>NW_009617759.1:0-11391 GCF_000690535.1 Cariama cristata | reverse complement strand
GAAAATCCCAGGCTGTTAAAAAAAAAAAATTAAGCCTGTATTTTGGATATTTAATTGCTAAAGAAAAATCCTGTTTCAGAGAAAAAAGATGCTGAAAAATACTTGAATAGCTGTTATTCAAAAAGATCAGTCAGACAGCCCTAAACTTACCCAGATAAAAGAGGTGACTCCATTATTTCAAGTAAGCGCTGGTAGAAATGACAGCAGAATTTGGCAGAGTGAATAGATTCTTAGTATAAAAATGATTCTGTTCAGGCAATTCATCATGATGCCTGATTTTACAAAAATATGCGGGGCTCCCAGCAGTGACTGGTGCTGTTGAAAGGAAGGCCTGTTATTTAGATGTGAAACTTCATTTGAGGCTCCTATTTCTGACAGCTTTTGTCTTAAAAAGTGCTAAGTATCATGTGCTTCGGGGACCTCTGATGGCATTTTGGGACTCTTCCATTGTTGTTTTGGGAATTTTGGAATGAACTTTGTTTCAGAGGCACTAGAGATGGCGTGAGGGGTTACAAAAGCCTTTAGCTCATGGGAACTGTGCGACGTTCATGGATTGATCTGGCCATTTGCAGATTTTAGGATCTGGCTTTGAGGGTGCTGTGGTGCTTTGTTCCTCCTGCAGATTCGCCTTTCGCTGTTTCCCTGACATGCTGCTGCTGTGTGCAGCCGTGGGTCGGAGCGGAGCGGCATTAGTCATCAGAGCTCTGTTGCTTGCATCCCCTCCCTGCATTTTTAAAACCTGCTTGCAGCAAAGTGGCTTCTTACTGGGAGGCAGTTGTGTTGCCTGTTCATGCCTGCACCGATGGCTGTGGTCTGGCTTTTTTGCTGCATCCCACCTTTGCTTGGGGACAGAGCTCTCTCTTGCTGCTCTTTCATCTCCACACCTTTCATCTTGTGCCTCGTTTTTGGATGGTGAGAGAAGTCTGTGGCAGGAGGAGGCTGAGAGAATCAAAGATACTTGGGAAACTTTGAAGTCTGGGACCACTGACTAATGCAAGGGGCTAAAGGGGTGAAAGACGGTATAGTAGGGGGTCATGGCCTGAAGGGGAAAAGGGGCAGTGTTTTGTCCTTGAGTGGGGGAGTAGTGTTGGGGGGATGTACTTTTCTTTTTCTGGTGTTCAAGGGTGTAAGGCTGTTGACTGATGGTTTTGCTGCATGCCAAGTGTTCGCCCTGCCCTAAATGAGCTGGAAACGAGAGAAAAAAGAAAGAAAAGTGAATGGGAGTAGTGTGAAATATGGAACATCTGCATGTTCGGTATTAAAAGAAAAATAAAACAAATCTTAAAACATCAAAGTGGTCCCTGGAGAGGCATTGCTCAGCAGGTGACAAGCTAGGCAGGCATCTACATGCAGACATGTGTTTTTCCTGCTTTCTCATCAGTCCTCCCAGGCTGAGGTCTCAGCCCACAGCCGTCTGAGCCCTGGCTGAAGCCTCACCAATACTTGTTCTCTAGCAGGTCGTGGCTGGGGAAGAAAAGGGGCTCCAAAGGAGCCCCAGAGGGGGCTTTAGTGGTGATTAAAAGGGGTTTTAGTGGGGATGAAAGGGGGGGGGGGGAAGCGTTTGAATAAGTATCTTTTAGCACCTGCGAGGAGTAGAGTACACCTGACATGTGGTGCTCTGATAAAAATTTAATCCATCTGGGGAATAGGGCTGGGGGGTGGTCATGGTTTGTCTCCCCCACTTGCATATAACCCTGTTGCACAATCTTGTTATATGGCTATCATACTTCATCTTCAGACTCATGGGCAGCTCGCTCCTGGCTTTCTGCAACCCTTAGAGCGGCTCAACTTTGTCAGTACCATTTGCAAACATCCTGGCGCATGAGTGAGCGCTCTCACAAGTTAGCCTAAAAACACCAGAAGAAAATGTTTTTGTCCTCGTCGTATCAAATCCAGGCCTGATTAGAGCAGGAATTTTCTGGAGGGACTATTGATTTTTGCCTCATGGACTGTACCCAGCAATTTGCAAGTCGCACAGCCATCATTTATATCTGGAGTTTGGCAGCAAGATAACAGTCCCTGTAAAAAGACTGATATGTTAACCATTGGCTTGGTGACGGATCACATTAATAACAGCCTCAAATTCACCACAGCCAAATCATGAGTCTGTCCCAGCTGTAGTATTTTAGTTGGAAGATGGCAAAGGATATGTGCAAATTGCTAGGACAGCACCTTCATTTCAGATGAAAGCTGCCTGAGATGAGGAATCTTGATTTCTTCTTCAGGATTAAAAATAAAGAAGGCTTTTTTCTTCTGAAGAAGCACCGTTCTCAGGTTTCTTTGCCAGTCTGATGGAAAGCCCATGAAGTCAATGGTCTTCTGTAGATGTCTGTGTGTCCTTCTACATGGTCTACTTCAGCCATTGGAGTCAAGATCAGCTTGCCTTGGGGAGGAAAGGGTGTGCGGGATAGACTCACAAAGTCCCATCTAGCCCCTTTTCTTGTGGTTTTGTGATCTCAGGGAGTTTCATAGAAATCTAGGCACGCTGCTTGAGACATCTAATTGTGCGTTGTGGTTGCTTTAAACCATAGCTCCTATTTTGGATGTGGAAAACAGCTGTTTGGAAATTTTTTTTTTTTCACTTTGCTTTTGTTTATAAACTGTTGACTTTTCAAGGAAAACAACCATCAAAAACTAAACTAGTGACCCCCCCTGAAAAATAATGGAAAAGGTACAGATGAGTAAAAAAGATCTGATACAATGGTTAACCGATACAGGAAAAAGAAGGATGGAGGGATGCATGCGCACTCTGTGAATATTTGCAAGCAGGAGCTGTGTTCCTGACCTGCAGCTGAACAAGTTTCACGTCCCCCATCAGAGTTTTGAAGCTTTGTCCTAGAGCTACCCTGCAAGGTGAGGGTTCAAGTATTGTGCGTGGGAGACAATAAGGCTCTCCAAAGTTACAAAATCCGCAAAAATGACAGAAATTTTTGGGTTCTGTCCTTCTCTGAGACTTGTAGAGGTGACTTCTTCTGAATTACTGATCTGAGGGGCTTGGGGGCTGGCTGGCTCTGTTAATAGTAGCATTAAACACATCAGACCTTTTCTGTATCAAAACAGCATTCTTCCAAGAATATGCAGCACGTGCAAGCCAAAAAAACTTAGTGTCGGGAGGCTTTAAAAAGTGCCCAGCACAATTTGGAAGAAAGCTGCCTATGGCAGCCAATGCTAAGGGACATCCCCAGTGCCTGCAAGGCTCCGGTACACCACGAGGAGTGCAAATGACTGAATCTTCTCTGCCTGGCAATGCAGAGAGATCCAGAAAAACTGCTTTTTGCTCGGTGTACAGGGCAGGAGAGAGGCAGCCGGGCCTGGCCCAAAGCCCTGCTTCAGGCTGCGAGACAGCTCAGTGCGAGGCTTTTCCCAAAGTTTTCCAGCTCTTGGTCGGCTATATCGTGCTCCCAGCCTCCTGCGGAGAACCACTGCAGCCCTCTTTGCATGCAAATTGTTAATGCATTGTGCATGAGGGCCCTAATTAATACTCTGCTGCAGATAACGATTTTACATTATAGCTATTAACCTTGGCATATTTCAAACTAAATGCCGGCGCGCTGGGGAGGATTTTGTGTACGTTGCGTTGTGAAATAATGAATTATGTTTTTGCATATTTTATACACTGATTTTCTTTAGTAATCGTGAGACTAATGTTGGGGAGAAGAGGCCTGCAGTAGTGTGTTGGCTACTCCAACGGTTAGGGCATTAACCAGGCATTTTAGAACCTCAAGTTCAGCTTCTTGCTCTGCATTAGCTTTCTGCAGGTATTTTAACTTTGCGTGTGCAATGGAGATAGGAGTGTTTCCACCCTCAGAGGGATTGACTTGTAGTCCTGAGAGAAGGTAAGCCTCCTTTTCTGTGCCCAAACGTCCCTTTTTCCCAGGTTTTGTAAGAAAAGCTCGCCGATTCCCAGCTCACTTGGGTGTCCATCTGCAGTGATCTGATTCCTGGGTCAAGATTATGAACCATGTATCATCAAAGTTTGGATGATAATGAGTTTTTAAGTGAGATTTTTTTAAAGATTTCTTTTTAGGATTTAGTTAATTTGTCCCTAATAATAGACCAGAATTGATTACATGGAGTCACAATATTGAAAGCCTGGTCTGGTGGGGTTTGTCTGAGGGGCATAGTTCTGAGGAGGACATCTAGTTCAGACTGAGGACAAGGACACTTGGAGGCCAAACGCTACTACTAGCTGATGGGCACCACTGCTAATGGTGATTTAAACTGTTTGCGTCTGCAGTTCCCTGCCCTGTCGTCTTCCTGGGGGTGTTAGGAGAGAGTATCTCCCATTGCATCTCCTGCCCCCCCCAAAAAATAAAAGCATTAGACTTGTGATCAAAGCGCCCTGCAAACCAGTTTCCTCTGCCAGGGCAAGTGCAATGCCTGGGGCAGGGCTACAACCTGCATTTACTGTGAGGAGGAGAATGTCCAAGGGTTTTTCAGTCCTTTCCAGCTCACCCATCTTCCTATATTCGATCCTTAAGCGATGTTTAAATGCAGAACATCCCAAAGTGCCGAACTCCGAGGAAACCTGGCCCTCATTTACCCTGCAGTTGCCATGATGTGTAATGGAAAAAGGAGGCTTATAAGGCTACTTTCTTTCAGAAGAATTTTGTTTCTGATCCAACTGGCAATAACTCTAACTCTGTGTAAACTATTTTATGGATCTGTATAGTCAACAGATCAATTTTATTATACTTGGCCACTGCAGAAAAACTGTAAACTCCTGCTGTTAGCCGATGTCTGGGAAATATGTTTACAACTTTATTCCTTTCCTTTGGTGGCATCAGTGTATTTTTTTATTTAATAAAAATTGTGCTGTGCTCTCTCCCATGCTATTTTATCATGCGGAACTTTTCCACATGGCCAGCTCCAGCACAACATATTGCACTAATGAGAAAGCATTTGCAATTCTAAATAATGACAGGTGTCTTGATTTTCCTGTGCTGGTAAAAGTTCAATTCTCCTTTGTCTTTCAACTATTAGGTTTTACTGATTTTAAAAGCATTTTATGTAGTGTGCTTGCAAATATTAGTTTCCAGTGAAGCCCCCAAAGTGACTGAGAAAGCAAAATTTGCTTCAAAATGGATTAACCCCTTTTAAAATGGTGTAGAAAGTATTAAAAGGTGTAGGAGTGAGCTGCTGGTATTTACAGCCATGGTAGCTGGCCTGCTGGAGTGGCTTCCTTAGGTGGCCGTGCTCCACTCCGTGACGGAGTTAGGGCTGGTAGTTGCCCCGAGCACATCCCTCCTGCTATTTAATTGTTTTAGCGAGAATTTTGGTTTATGCGGGGAATTGGGCTGTGGCAATGAGCTACCCAGGGACCCGAACGCTGCTTGGCTGAGAGCGAGGGCTTCTCTACGGGACATCAAACTGTTACCTTTTTGCAAGCTGGCACTGCCTCTCTGGAAGGATATATTTGAAGGGAATGTTGGATCGGTAACTTTAAAAGCTCCTTTAAAAATAATCAAGTTTGGGAAAATGTTTTCATGTGATCTAAGCTTCATCTAACCCAGTATCCCATCTGTGACAAGCATCAGTGCCAGATGTTTCTAAATAAGATATGAAACTCCCACAGCAATTGATGTGGGATGATTTGCCCTAAATAAAGGTCTCACCCTGACCTTGCATAGTTACAGATCAATCCTGGAGCAGGTGTTTTACTACAAATACCTGGTGGACAAGGAAGGCTCATGATACACTCATTATTTACTGAATTATACAAAATAAAAAGATACAGCTTCCTGACCAATCTCAGCTGTGCCATCCTTTGAGGTACACTAAACTGGCGTTTTCCTTTCAAAAGAACTGGCTGCAGAGTCACAGGACAGACAAAGTGGGAAAGGACCTCTCAAGTGAGCTTCAGACATGGGCTGCACTTGGGAACCTTCAAATTAGCAACAGGGAAAACAAATTACACCGCGCTCTTACTTGAATGGGAATCAGCGAAAAGCACTCCGGTGAGGCTTGCATTTGCAAAGTCGCTTTTTGGAGTGGATTCACACCTTAGCTATTGCTATGATATCTTGGTAACTCTATTATTTCATATTTTCTCTTGGTTCCTATGCAATTTGCACATTCAGGGTCAAGCCTTCGCTAATGACAGCTCCTTGCGTTTCAAGGTGGCCGAATCAGCAGGATGTATGGCACGTATCCACAGAGCTTTAAAAATATCTCTCTACGTGACATATGCTGTTTGTCCCTGAACACCGGATAGGTTAATTGTTAAAGAAACATTAATAACATTAACTGATGGTATGGCTTCCCACTGCCTCTGCCCCGGCAATCTCACACTGGCAAATGGATTAATAATCCTATCGGAAATGAATGTCGTTGCTATGCAAGTACTGAAAACTAGATAATTTAAGAATAGTTTGGATGATTACTAATTAGATCCACCGACACAGGGGAATTTGAATTATTCATGACTGGCTGAAAACAGCGGGTAATTCATTTGTGCACTTCTCTGCAACTAATGTGAAAGTTGTTTATTTTTCCCCACACACCCCCCCAGATGATCTGCTAAAAATGATCCCTTGTTTCAGTGCTGATCATTTCACTGCGGAGGAACGTCAGGGCTGCAAGGTTAGGATAAAAAGCCTTGAAAAGTTAGTTGGAGAAACATGTGGACAAGCTGCACTTTAAGACATGAGCTTTATTCTTTATTCATTGAGTTTCAATAGCCTAAGCCAACATCTGAACTTCTGAATAAATATCCAAATTCAGATGCTCATGCACTCCCGGGGTAGGTGAGAGATGCCACATGGTGGCACCTGCATCCCCCCGTGCATGCTTTTTTGGGTGCTGGGGTGCATGGGGCTAGCTGGGAAGCCATGAGGGCACCCTTTGCAAACCCCCCCTGCTCCCCCCAGACTCATCCAGCAGCACCCTGTCTCCCTGCAGCAGAGGCATCCAGCACTCCCCAGAGCCCCCTCCCCTCCCCTGGGGGAACACCCTGAGGACCTTCCCCCTCTGAGGACCCTGTGCATGTACAGATGCACACACCAGTCAAATGTGACACCCCCAAATCGGAAGCACGCCGTTTTTCACGAGAAAAACCATCCCTAGCAGCTCTGCAAACACCTACTGCTGGACATAGAATTTTTTAAGGTGAGCTGGATAATTCAAGTTGAGGACATGTCGGAGGTAGTGAAAGGTCTTCTCCAGCTGTGCTCTCTTTAGCCTTAATGGTGTGCAAATGACTTCAAAATAGTGTGTAAAAGCTTTCTGGACTGTCTGGTAGCCCCTTCTGTCCTGGCACTGAGCTGAGAGCCCCAGCCAGCAAAGATGCCTGAGCAAGCCAATTGTAGGACTCCTCCTTTTTGCCTTGTTCCTTCTCTGATATGGCTCTGATGAGTTTAAATAGGAGAGGGGGGAAAAAAAGAAAAAAAAAAGATGACTCTGGAACTGGAGGATAAATAACCTCGCACATGAAATTACCCAGCTTGTTCAATACCAGGCTCTGCAGATCCTATTGCCTTTATTAATTTATGAGCTTTATTATCTTGATTTTTCATTAAAATACAATAAGTTGGTCTAACTCATAAAATAGATAAAGTGAAGCATAATAGTTCATTTACCATTGATCCATATTTGTAACTCACAGAAGATGACACCTACGGCTGTCATACATGAAGCCGTACCCAATTTGGAAGCGCTACACAACTCAGAATAGTTAGAGCAGAGAACAGCCCCTTGTCTTTCCTCCCTGGCTCACCAGCACACTTCGTGCTCTTATTTTTACCAGTTTCCAGCCCAGCAGCAGTAGCTCATGTCAGTGTCTTAGATGTGTCTAACCCTTTGCCAAGTGAGAGGCAGAGAAACGTAACTTGCCTGAGACCGCTGACAGGAGCAGTTACTGAACTTGGTCTTGTGGTTTAAGGAAAAAGGGGGAAAAAAAGGGTGTGAAAGCTGCCGTAGAGGGGATAAGTATGCAAAAGAAGACACAGAAAGCGCACCATGTGGCAGTGAACATGTTTTAAGCATAAGAAGCTTGCAAATTTTTTTTGGTGAAATACCAAATTCAGGCCTGCCTTCCGTCTTAAACCAGCCAACACTTGAGCACCGGGGATCTGTGTTTCTCCACGTGTGTGTGTGTGTGTGTGCGCACATGCCACATATATCAATTACTGGATAGAAGTGAGAAAAACACCAAGGGCTCAAATGTATTTATATACCAATTCCCATATATATCAATTTCTTAGATTTTTCCTCTTACAAAGTCAAAAGCAGAGATGTTTCCATAGCATGTAGCCCCTGGACAAGCAATGTTAGTTGTGTGGCACAGTCATGTCTGAAATGCTGCTGGTTTTACAGCTGTTGTTGCGGTCATAGCCAGCTCCCTGCCCCTCAGCAGTCCCCAGCAGGCACCAGGGCTCTGCGTCCCCCTCCCAGCTTTGCCCATGTTGAGCCACAGCTTAACCCCGGCAGCCACCTCTCTGTCTGGGTCTTCCTCCATATGAGCAGTGCTGGCACTGTGGGACCACAGACAGCATGAAAACACAAGAAAAAAATCACTACGTGACTTTTGCTTAATGTGTATTTCTATTTCCTCCTCCTGCCAAGTGGGGGAAGCTTAATTTGCTATTTCATATCGCCCTCCCTTTCTCCTTGACCCCAGGCCTCAGTTGCTGGCATCTCCAGCATCACTCCATAAATGACAGTAAAAACACCTGATGTGGCAAGTGGGTGCTTTATGAAGAGTGATACGGCATCAATCATAATTAACCCGCATGTCCCTGTCTCAGGCTGGGGCAGGCCCCGTCACATCTGGTTTCCTGTTTGAAAATACTTTGGTTTATGTAGGTTTAGCTGAAAACAACCAAGAGACTGATCTCTAGGCAATGGGAGCTGGTAAAAGATGAATTGTCTGTCACTCAGAAAGATGCCCTGGCTGTGGAAACCATCAAGCACATTCGTAGGGTTTCATTAGTCCTGCCTTCCCCCCTTCCCCATGCTTGGCGTTGTTTGCTTTTCAGATCGGTTAGCAGCCCAGCATCTGCTCTCTGAGCCTTTTGGAAAACACTTTGGAGGATGTGAAGCACCTGAGTCCTGCAACAGCATGATTTTACAGCCATTCGTAAAAGCCGGGTCATTCCCTTTGCTTCTTGATTTAAATGCCGCATCACGAGCATTTCAGACCTGGCATCTGTGTACGCACGAATAAATATTAGCCAAAACAGTGCAAAGCGCCTTGATGCTCTGCATCAGCACAAGAGGTGCTGTGGGTTTTGTATCACTGGGCTGTAGAGTGCTGGAGACTTTTGGTGATGATTTTTGGTCCTTAAGGCAGAAAGCGGCTTGCAGAGCCACTGGGTAAGTAGAATTGAGACCATCCTTCATGCTGCCTGGCCAGTGCTGGGTGCTTTTGGTTTCCTTTGCTCCCGCTTGCCCAGTGGTACAGCAGCTCCCCTTGGTAACAGAGAGAGAGCCTGTGGTCATTGCCTTGTACAAGCCACACCATCAATCACAACTCTTCTCGTTAATTCTTTTGGTGACTAGCTGGTGGCCACTGGGAGCCAGGGCAACTTGGGCCTGCCAGTGTTGAATTTTCCTCCTTTTGCTCCCATGAGCATTAAATCGGCCCCTCCACCTCCTAATCTTCAGCTACAGCCTGTTGTTTAATTCTTTTTTTAACCAGCCTTGTCCCTTACAGTATCCCAGTGTTACTATGGCAATGCAAAGACTTGCCACAGCACTCACTGATGCTATAAGGGAAACTAAAAGTGTATTATGGGACACTGTACTTAAGAATGTGCAAGGCAGCGAGGTATTATAGGAAACTCTTTTTTCTTCTTCCCTTGCTCCTCAGATGGATGAGGAGGCAGGCTGTGGCAGTGAGCAGAGTATGTTTTTGGGTATTCGATATTACTCTACAAATGATTACAGTGAAATTCATAGAAATGGTGGAGTAAGGTGCTGCTCAGCAAGAGTTATGGGTATTGGACTCTGAACTTGAAGCATTTAAAACGTAACCGATCCTAGCGCAGCTACGGAAATGCAGTGCATTTGGGGACTTAAATTCTATTAAATACAGAGCCCAAGCAACCTTTGAAAACACCACGTGCAACTCCAAATCACATAGGGCCCCAAACAGTTTTGCTTGCTTTTAGGTAAGAAGTGGGAGCTGTAGCATTATTCTCTCCTCTCCTCTCCTCTCCTCTCCTCCTCTTGTATATTAGCCTTCCTACGCTTAACTATATGCAGGTTTCTAAACTGGAACGATATTTTCTAATTTTGTATCTCCCTCCACACTATCAAGATGATTGCATTCTCCTAATGTGCCTTACTGGCTCAACTCAGTCGGAGTTGTTAATGCATTTTAAAAAAATTCCTGCCCGCTTCACATGTGTGCACTCCTCCCCCTCCCTCCAAATAGCACTTTGACTGTATTGAGAGTTAAACTGGTAGCTCTCTTGGACTTGACATGGTAATAAATCTCATAATGCCCAGCTAACAGAGCTAAATACCTCATTTGAGGAAAAATGAAGCAACATTTTTCCCTGAGCTGTAAAATACTTTGAGTGATTTCATTTCCTTCGTATGGAACATTAGGGTTTGGCATAATCCTCGCTCACTCCGAAAAAGCACAGAAGTCATCTCCTGTGCGATAGCTCCGGTCGCCTCGCTGCCAGGTACCTGCTGCACACTCTGCCCGGCCTCGCCTGCTTCTGGCAAGACCATGTGGGGTTTTCCCTCTTACTAAAGAGAAAACAAAACAGGTCCGTTCTGGTATTCAGTTGCAGGCTGTAAAATTGAAATTAGCAGTCAAGACGCAGCCGTCTCTACCTCCAAAGGCCACCTGCACCACTGATGCTTTGCTTTCAGGCATGTCCCTCAGTCTGGCGAGGTCCAAATGCGAGATGCATTTTCTGGCCAAGACTTAAAATGAAGGATGAATTAAATTTGAGTCGGGACAGTGAGGTGCCAAAAGATCAGTTTTTAAAAATAGAAATGCCTTTCTTTATGTCTCTGTCTAGGAGTCTTTATATTCGATGTAGCTAGCTCTCAGTAGGGAAGTGTAGGGAAGAGAGACCTTATTTGGGAAGATTCTCACTTACTTCAAGACTATTGCAGCTGAAGTCCCATAAAATGAAAGTTTGTTTTCAGGTGCTGAAGGGTAGATGAGGAATTTTGCAGGCCTAAAATATTTTTGTCACCTCTGCTGTTTAATTTGTCACCTTCTAAAAACAGAATAGTTAGAAGCCTTTTAGAATCCAGCTTTTTTGGATTCACTGCATAGAATACGCTAAATGAAGTCTGGCTCTCATTTCTGCTCCATGCAACTCCAGTAGCTACATTGAGCTAAAAACTGACCATGACTTTTCAATGTTGTTTATATAAATACACAGATATAAAATACAGAATATAATATTATATATATTAGAATATAGA
>NW_009617758.1:0-8861 GCF_000690535.1 Cariama cristata | reverse complement strand
AAGTGAAAGGCAGCTTGTGGAAAGCTTTCCACAGCCTCACGGGTGAAAGCCCCAGCTTGTGGCACACAGGCAGCTTAGCGAAGGCCTGTGCTGTTGAACTAACAGGACCGCAAAGTCCCGGGATGGGGCCGCTGGCCTTCCGCTGGGCCAACGTGGCAGTACCTTGCGTGAACCCCGGCCTACTCACCTGGGCCAGCGCTAATGAGAGATGGACGACGGAAATGTGGCCTAACCTCCCCCTCACGCTCCCGTGCCATGCAGCGCCCGGTGCTCCACATTGCCACGGCCCACCTGCAGACGGTCTCCCAGCCACGTTCTGCCCCGTTTGGAGCCGGTTCGGTGTGTCCGTGCTAGCCTGTGGCTTCCATAACAGCAGGGGGCTAGCTGCTGGGATGTGCCTGGGTGGGAGCAGGGAAATTCAATAACACGCACGTTCAAGCGCTCCCAAGTTGCAGTTGGCCAACAGTGTTTGACAGGGCTGCTATATCTCAGGTGAAGCAAATGTTTATCTGAGACGTAATTTCTTTGGGATGAGATCAGAGCTGTATTAAGGTATCTGACACCAAATGTGTTCACAATTGCCAAGTAATAATATTATTTAGGTAAAGGTCTGAGCAAAGTGCTTGGGTCATTTGTTAGTTATTTGCATGGGATAGTATGTTTTCAAAGTGATAATGGTAATTTAATCATCACCTCCATGGTGGCATTAAATGTGTGAATTGCATTTGCATCTTTGTTCAATTTATCCTATGACAGCTAACAACATCTCAAGAAAAACCTGTTGTAGATCACCATTTAGGTAGAGAATGATAACTGATAGAGCTTCATAGGCACCATTTGGAAAAGCAGCACTGAACCCCCTTGGGGAGCCATTTACAAAGCAAACAGATGGATACAAAAGATGTTCCAGCAGGATTGACTAATGCTGTGCTCAGTCCTTAACTGTATGCAGCGAGGTACGCTGGTTCACAGAGGAGAAGCAAGAAAAGCACATGTTTGGCCCAGTAAGGAAAGCCTCTTCTCTGATCGTGATGTGCTCTTCTTACCGACAAACTGGTTTCTTTCCATCCCAGTGTTACCACTTGCTCCAGGCACTCAGCTGAGCAGTTCAAGTGGGTGCTCCCTAATTTGCTCAACACACAGCCAGGCATACCCGCTTAGTAGATTGATATTAAATCTAAACAGCAAATTGATAGTCCAACTAGTTGTGACTGAATCAGTTTAGGAAGTACTTGGAAATGAGAACACAAAGCGTGGCAACTGTGGCAGAGCATGCATAGCGACAGCTGTGGACAATTTCTTCTTCCAGGACAGGAGTGAGAACAGGGAATGTGTTTTCTACAGCAGGAAGTTACAAAGAAAGAAAGGAACTCAAAGCAAGGCATGAGCTTTTGCAGTATTTGGAGTTATTCTTGATATCTGTGACCCTCCACATCATTAATAAGGCGGTACTGTAAATTTTCATTTAACAGATTCATTTAAAACCACATTTTGAGTATTCCTGTTTTTAGGAGAGAAACCATGATGTAAATACACTCTAGAATCTCAAAAACTGAAGAACAATAAAAACTAGAAAGCTGTTTTATAAATACGATCATTCTGCCATTGGGGTTTCTGAGAGCTGACTTTAATTTTGAAGTCAGCAGTCAGGGAAAGGATGACATAATTTAATCTTATTTTCTCTCCTCATCCAAGAAAAGGATCTTCTCAGAGGAAGCAGACAAAATGAAAGTTTAGTCTTATTTCTTTCGAGATATTAGTATGTCCGAGGGCTCCTCACATGCTCAGAAATCTCCAGTGAGCCTAGAGAGCAAGTCCTTGGTATAGCACTTTTAATGGTCAGCTGGGCACCTCTGTTCAGTCGTCTCATTCTCAGTGCTAAAATTAAACAAGCTAATAAAACAATAATGCTTTGGAGATACTGATCTTTGCTGAACTCCTACAAGGAGCTGCTAACCTTGCAGAGTGAATTATTATTTCCCATTTAATGGCACATTTTACACTTTCTCTGAAAGAAGCTGGTGACTCTCCAACTGACCCATGTTATAAACCTCCATGCTGCTAACCTTCATTTCTTGCCTGTTTGGTATTTTATTTTCATATGAAAAAGGTTGGAAAAAGTCCTCTCCACTCAGTGTGATCCTGTGCAGTTTTCTTCAAGCAAAAGGTGATGTTTCACTAGCGAAAAGGGGTTCTTTGAGAATATGAGACTTTTTTCCACAGTGTCACTGGAAAGAGTTTTTTACCTCAATTTTAACAGCACATTCTGAAGTCTTCATACTAAAGAAGCACAACATCCAGCAGGATGCTGAGGAGAGGGCAGAGAGGGAATACACCCAAGTCAAAATATACTTCGTTTCAGTTAATTCTCATTCTGTTCATTCTTAAAACTGCCTGGTTTTCAGTTGCCATTGGTACGGCTGAGCAGTCATTTACATTTGATTCTGAGGGATTCCTTAGACTGGGATGGGAATTTTCAATAACTTGTCTAAGATATAAAAACATCAGTCCTTGGAGAAATTGCAGGGGAGAAAAACCTCAAAGAATGATGCAATTATGGGGAAAAGCATATTTCTTTCATAGAAATTTCTTTATGTTGCCCCGGGAGAAAACTAAAGCAACCACATCTAAACTCAGTGCCATAAAATGACAGAACACCTTGCCCAAAAATCAATGCAGTGGCAATGCTTGGGTTATTAGTTGCTTGTGCCTGAATTCTGCCATGAGCACCTGAATTGAAAAACCAGACAACTTTCTACTGTCCATCAAAAAGGGGACACTTGGCAGTGACAAAAGAGCCCCTGTCACATTGATGATCCTGACAGCCCACCTTGGAAAGGACAGCTCAGCTTGCAATGAAAACAAATGAGGAGACCGTGGTGGATCAAAGAATGTTCCCATTTCCCATTGTTCCATATTCAATAGCAAATCGTGTGTTGTCCGCCCATGAGCAATAGTTATTTTCTTAATTTGCTCAGGTCCTTTGAAAACAAGTGATGTCTCCAGCTGTAGTTCAGCAGACCAGGGGGATGGGGTTTAGAAACACCCATTTTTCCTCTCCCCAGCCCAGCTTCATGACTGTAATAAAGAGAATCATTCATCTGGGAAATTCTCGAGTGACAACTACTACTAATGAATGTTTTGTGAGGAAGCTCATACACATGTGAAATGATAACTCGTTCAGTTCATTTCTTGTGGGGCTTTTCCATGCTTCCCCCTCCCCCTTCTAGAAGCTGAAAACAAAGACTTTTATCAGACGGGAGGCTCACAGCAGCGATAGCACCCATCCTGTGCTTGATTTGCTGAGTCTGGTAATACACCTTTTTAGAAATCATTTCTTTGAGAGAAATGGGTAAGTCTTTTTCTGGTGTCTGCTCAACTTGGAGAGGTCCAGAGATGCACATATCAGGGAGGTTCAAATCAGCTGCTTTCAAAATGAGACATAAATACTGAGCCAGATCACCTGGCTGGGGCAGGAATTAAAATCCCGGGGCTTTAGTGCATCAGACCAGTGCAGTAATAACTCCAACGATCTTAGGCAGAGCTTCAATGCAGTGCAATGGGTTGGTTTGGTTTTTTTAAGGTAAGATAAAAGCATATTTTGGCTTTTTAATGGTAGGTAGGTTCCAGAAGCCAGGTTGTAGCCCAGTCCCACAGAAAGTTGTATCAGCCCGTTAGTTACAAGAGCAGCAATACCTTAAGCTGATACTGCAGATACTCTGTATAGAGAAACCACAGCCTTTGGCTGCTCCAGAGACTTTGGGGCTGTCTTTTCCCTTTTCGCTTGCAGTGCTGTTGCTCAGTCCAGTGCACATTCACGTAGGCAGCACCCAGAAAACTAAACGAAGCTGCCGCAACACTCCCAGCTAGACTCCACATGTGAAGTATCGTAGGAGAGTCTCCTCCTTTGAGACAATCAAGAGAGAATCAAAAAAAACACATGGGGATGGGAGCATGTCTTTCTCTAATGAAATGGTGAACACCTACAGAAAAAAGTTGTTCGAGATCAGTGAGGTCTTGCTCTGTGGAATGGGCTCTAAGGCACTACAGCACTGTAACGGTAATTGTAAAGAGAATTTGACTGCCACAGAGAGCATCCGTGATTCTCTCTTTTGGCAGCAACTTGAACAATTTACTTCCTTCCAATTTTCACCCCACAATTCCTGAAATTGCTTTTCATTTTTCTTTATTTTATAGTACTGTGTTATGAGAGAAGGGTAATTTCATACCCAGTTCTTGTCTCAGCCCTTGACCCAGAAATAGCTGTAAATACTGAATAATGCGCCTGACATCCCAAGCTACCACCATCTTTGTGACTGTTCTTGACAGCAAAGCCTCTGAGGTGTGTAACACTGCCAGCTTCTCTTGCCGCTCACCTCATTTTCAAGCACAAATGCCCCTCCAGGCCCCTGTTACTCCAAACACACAGGCAACACCAAGCAAGCATATCTTCAGGCATATGTCCCAGTGTTCGCTACCACCGCGTCAGAAAAGAGACCGTACAGTGGGATGACCTTGGTTTTCTTTTAGCGTGTGCTTCGGCCTCTTCTGTCCTAGGAGTTTCGGAGTGGGAAAGACCAAAAGTAGTATCTTTTGTAGTCAAGATCCACTTGATATCTCTCCATGATGTGGTTTCAAGCTCTTAACCTGCCTGTCGGAAGCATCATGGGGAGCTGCTGACACAGGCAGAGATACATACAACCCTGCAGGGTATCCTGCCTGGCTGGTGAATTCAGAAAGGGATCGGTCACACAGGAATAACATCTTATTATAAAGTCTTTATGCCTTATAAAGCCAGGCACATGTTAGACAGGGTAGATGGGTGAGAAGTGATTTCTGCCCCTGTATTTCCTCCTGCCTGTTCCTCCAGCAGACTACCTGGCATGTTGGCCTGGCCAAGTGGATTGACTCAACTGAGAAGATTATTTGGGAAGAGCAGAGAGCTCCGGCCATCCTAACAATGCTCCCACTAGGGATCCTGGTGTGATAAATGTAGCTGTGGCCTGCAGGCTGGCTCCATGCCTTTCAGGTTTTGTAACAGAAATGAGAGAGAACAGGAACAGTGCCATAGATTGCGGAATTGTGTTTATTTAATCTGTGAGGTATCAACAGAAAGAGGCAGATGAATCACAGTAATTCCTCTAACTCAAAGCATACAGATAAGCTAAATCTCCATAATCAGCATTGCTTCATTGAAAGGAATCAGTGTGAATGTATTTCACTGCAGATCACCTTCTAATTTACATCCTTGCCACATATAGCCTCAGACCCAAGAAAAGCGCACGATAAATAAACATGCTTTTTTTAGTGTATTCTTAATAGCACTGCCTCAGAAAGAAAGGTTAGAGATCTTTTCTGGTAAAAACAAGAAACAAAACTCAAGCCCATGTTCAAAAATGTGCCTCCTATACACTGACACAAGAACGATTCATGCGAGGAAAGTTTCAGCTTTAATGAATGGTGTAGTCAATCAGTTTCACTGAACATGTTTACAATGCAGAATAAGGTGATATGGGCTAGAGATATCTTAGTATGCATTTCAGTCTCTTTTTGTTTAATTTTAGTGGAATACAGGCAACTGATGCTCTGACTCCCTTAGAAACTTTGTTTCTTTGCCTGAGGCTTAAGTTAATGTAGCTGGGAAGGAGACCATATTACTTTGTGAGGAAGCAGAGGGGAAAGTGCTTTAACAGGTTTCCTCTGGTCTGCATAACTGTGAAACCAAATCAGGGGCGAGATTCCTGCATCCCTCTCCCATCTCGGGTACCGCCAGAAGTGCTGGCTGCATGTAGCCAGATAGGAACCTCGCACGGTGTCCAGGCTTCCTCCACCGTGGAAGCTTGAATTGGGAATTGCCTTTAGGCCCACGTGAAGCGTTAAAAGCTGCAGGTGACAGCCCTCTCTTGCCAGTCCCACAGAAGGTCTTAAACCAAACCACCTACAAGAACCAGATGCCTTTTAATGCTCCGTCTCAGGCTCTCTCTGCAAATCCCAGTTCACAAAGGCCAGAGTAGGGAGCACTGATACTGGAGGAGAATCTAATTAATTTCTCATTGATAAAAAAAAGATATTAGGCTGGTTGGAGGACTCAAAAATATTTGTTATGCTCTGAATATGGATGCTAGTTTCCAGTGTCTTTGCAGTAATTTAACTTCAAGGCAATTTGAGAGGCAGCAATCTGAAAGAAGACAGGGAACCAAACAGTTGGGCCAGATGAAACACATCCTCTCATTCCGGTGGCCTGGTGAGAGGCAGTGATGAACTCTAAATAAAACATCCTCTGATCTTTCCTCAGAATATGGGATGACGAGCAAGGAAAGTGAGATGTGAAGCGAGTACACGCAGCACGAAACATTAGAGTTGCAATTAAAAAATGAGATAGGAAGCATTCCTCAAAGAAACCATGCTCTCTTGAAGGCCATAACCCTTCAAGAAAAGGGTCATGCTAGAAACTGCTACAAACTGGTTCTTATGGTAAATTAAAAACAGCATCAGGCTAGTTACCAGACAGGGTATTTACTAAAGGGCTTTACGTCAAAATTTCCCAGCCTGAGATGCCTAAAAAGAATCTGTTTTTCAGGAACCAAAAACTGCTCTTTGAAAATTCAGGTAGCCTTAAAGCTTAATCATTAAATTCAAAGAGTAATTCCTTAAGCTCTGTGGAAGTCAGGTCTTTGGTCATGCTTGTGCTCTTCTGTGGATACCTAAGACGGAGAGGGAGTTCAAGGACTCATCCAAACCATGAGCAGCATTTGGCCAATGTCAAGGCTTGTGAGCAATCCACGCCCCAGAGGAGTGCAGACCTGAGGATGAGATGGCCTGTTCTTTGAGAGTTCACATGCCATGTAACTCCTTCACATGGAGCTCGCCCTAGGATGGCAAATATCCTTTTAAAAGCCAGCACTTGATTAAAAAAGAGCCATAAAAGGCGAGGGTTAGAAGTGAAAAAAAAATGCAGCTATGTGAAAGACTGCATAACGCCCTAGTGAGGAACAAACAATCTGAGCATTTGAATGGGAAATATAAAGTGTGAGGATTTTCAAGGGACTCAGGCATGGCATTACTTGTGAGTCAAGGGATTATTTCAGTATTGGTATATTAGGAAGTCTGATGTGGGTGAGAGTTTAGAAGCCATGAGGCCAGAAAGAGGAAACATGTACATTGATGAAGGTGAAAAGATGGACAGCACACATAAACAAGGCCTCAGAAAGGGATGTTGTGCACAAAAGATCGATTTGGAATGGAAGAAAAGGGGAAATAAATCAAGCAGATTGGTATCACTAGATTTAGAGAGAACAAAAGTATGTATCAAGGCTGTGCAGATCACTTTTGGAAACTAAGCAAGAGGCAAGGGGGAAAAAAAAAAAAAAGAATGAACCACCTCTTCTCTGTTTCTCATCCTTGCAATCTTTGACTAGAAGAATAAGGCAGTGGGAAAAGCTGGGGAGCTTCAAAAATAGAAAACCAAAGGCAGGATTTGCCTTCCAATAGCAGGAGAGAAGGATTCACCACAATTGTTCTAACATAGCTTTAGATAATGTCAGATTGCAGCTTGAATGATTGCTGGAGAGCCGCAGCTCTCTGTAAAAGACTCTGCCTCCCTGAGATGAGTCCTTTAGCAGTTCCTTGGTTGAAAGTTTACACCTTGAACTCATCCAAGGATGCCAGAAGTCTGACACTAAGGACTGATGTGTGTTTCAGCAGCTGAACGTGATGAGAAATGTGCTTCTCCATCTTCTGCTCTGCACCAGGCAGCAAAGATGAACTGGCTGAGGAGACAGGATGGCTCAGCGACAGACTATGAGCTATTTTTAATGTTAATTATTTCTAAACTCCTTGTAGGCCTTGGAATCACTATTTCAGTTTTGATCTAGATTCTGAACAAGACATCACAAAATCATTTACAAAAAAATATATTTCATACTAATTTATTCTACTGTCTTAGGCTTTGGTTCAGTAGTTTTCCTTTTAATTTAAATTTCAGTAGGAATAAAAGACAAAGACATCGGTAAGAACAAATACATCGCTACTGTTGATCGTTGTGATAGAAGATTGATTTTCTTTTTATTTTTTAGATAAAGGGCATTATTTTTACAACAAAGGTAAGCTTGCCATCATGTTAGAGTAGTAATACAGAGCATTTCTGCATTGGAAGGAAGAAGTTAATTATTAATATTGCAATGACACATCTCTCCACCTTATTTGCTTGTGAATTGGAAATTTCTTGCCTTTGCTTTTTTGTAAAATCAAAGGAAAAACTACTGCTGTCATTGGGGTCACTGTTTTGTAATGGTAAAGCATCGGCATGGCTTGCTGAAGTGGGAGAGACAAGTTTGACATCAGAGAGCTCTCTCTGTGTCCGGGATCCAGGCCATGCCCAGCTGTACCTCCATAAAGCTGCCTGTCTGGAGGGGCTGCCTGCAGCGAGGTCCTGACGCCCCCAGACCCACCAACACCTCCACTTCTCTCTCGTCCTACGTCAGACCTGGCACGTCTGGCCCCACTGCCAAAGCCACCTTCCTCAGAGCCTCATCAAGAGCTGGCAGAAGTCAGAGGGGCAGCTCTCCATCAATTCCCAGGATGCTTTAGATAAAATCCTAAAATAAAATGCTTAGATCGCCTTACTGGAAGCAAAAGGAAGAAGAAACAGACAGGACAAGAAATTCCACTGGATTGTCTCTAGCTTCCACCTTGTGTCATCCTCGGCTCTTCAAAGCCACAGCTATGGTTGACAGGAAAAATGTTTAGTTTTGAGAGTCAACTCACACAATACCATATACTTGATATTATGACAAAGTCACAGGTTAGACTGATTTAAGCAAGGCTACCTTTTGTAGAGGACTGGTTAACGAAGGGGTATC
>NW_009617757.1:0-2371 GCF_000690535.1 Cariama cristata | reverse complement strand
TGGCCCCTCCGCATCGCACCAAAGGTCCCAGGTACCTGCAGGGACCCGACCCGCCTGCCTGGGAGTGTCCCTGGGTGGGTGAGTGGGGTGAGAACGGAGCTGGTTGACGTTGTCTGTCATTCACAGAATTTGTTTTCTAACGAAACTCGGTAAATCAGTTGGAACTTTCACAGCAGCCTTCTGCTCTGCTTAGTGCTCCTGGCATCGGGAGCAGCCGTTTGTCTCCTGGCCATTCCTGCCCCAAGGAAATCCTCCTTTTGTCAAAGGGGGAAGCAGCCGGCACAAGGGCTGGAAGGAGCCCGCCACAGTCCCTGCAGCGTTCGATGGTTGTGCTAGGCTTTGTGTGCCTGTGGCTTTGGTGGTGGTGGTTGTTTTCTTTTCTCCTCTCCCTCCTACAGCTTTAAAAATTAACTTGCCTTGGGAGTTTCTCAAAATCTTTTCCTTTCTCTGAAATGATGGATAAGCCATGTAACTGATTGTCATGGCCCTGGAGAGGATAAACATCTTCTGCAGTTTAAAATAAAACCTCCTCACTTCTTGGTTAATAAGTGTTGAAAGAAGCATAAATAGAAATAACGCAGGATTTCCATGACTAACAAGATGACCACATCAGTGAATGTTGTTTGGGGTTAAAAATGACTCAGCTTTTGCTTCCCTAGGGTAAGATGTTTTATTCCAGCGCAGGAAGGGCTGCCAACAGTACTTTGAAGGTCTGGCAAACTCGACGTAGCCTGGATTGTGAACTGGGAAGTGTTTGAATGCTTAGTTAAAAAAAAAGTCCTAAACTCCACTCCATGTGTGCTGATTTCTCGAAGATAAAGGAGCCCACAGCTTTATCCAGCTTGTGCTGACTCTTTTCTTTTCAAAAGCCTTTTCAGATGTTTTCACTTTTCTGCTTGCTTTGTTGAAAGATGTAAAAATTTAAGACGACCACAAAGTAAACATTTCAAAACTTTCTATTCTGAAAATTAGTGACATTTTCAAAATCCCTTGAATTCCATTTCTGCACGATCAGAAACAAAGATGTTTGGGGTTTTTCTGATTGACAGATTTTCCAGGCAGGTTTTTGTTTATTGATAACTTTTATTTTTTAAAGAAAATAGATTTATTATTCAGTAGAAACACTAGATAAGTAGATGTCTTGTCAAAATAAAGCAGGTTTTCTTTATTAAAGTGAAATAGTAATGAACTCATCTGCTTCCAATATTTATAAAGAGTAGGGAAGGCCATTAATTCTACTGCTTGTGAATAAAACCATCTGTGATTTCTTTCCATTTGATGTGTTTTGGTTTTAATATACATTTTTCACAAATAAGTGCAGGGATTTTTTGTGAAAATGTCACATTCAGAATCTCATAAAGAAAGAACGCAAAGAGGGGGAAACGAAATGTTTTGTTAGCTAAGTAATTTCTCACCTTGCACAGAGAATAAAATTCATGCCAACTTTAACACATTAGGCGACAGAATTACATGTTCAGCTCTAATGCAATCCATGACATGTAACAAGGCAAATAGAGTATGTTTGGAAGTTTGTTTTCCTTTGGGAATCACACACTACATTTAACCTAATCTGTCCTGACACTTGAATTATAACATTATGAGCTTCTTCAGGGAAGCAAAACGGTAGATGCCTCTTTTTAAAGCAACGCAGAAGTTAATAAAATGGGCGACGTGTCAAGGAGAAAAAGCCCGATCAAACCGTAGTGCAATTCTCTGGAGGAAACAGGTTCTAGGTTGCTTTTTTGTCCACCAGAAAAGCTGGAAGTCTCATGACATACTTCTGAGGGTGAAATTTGACCTCTAGAATTTTGCTCGATTAAACCGAAAACTGCAAGAATACCCCAAGTGGGACCACTTTGTAGTTTGACTTGTGAGTGTTGTATCTTAAATTAAACTGAGTATTCATCCAGCTGCTCTGCCAGATATTATTTTACAGTCTTCCCACCAAGTTGAACGATGGAGACTGTACTGTATCGTAGCTTTCCAAAATACACCTGTACACCTAAAGGAGCACTCTGCAACGCGCTCGCCAGTATGAGCTGCTGATAAAAAAAGTCCAGAGCAAACTCCAGGTAATCCTCTTCGAGGGGCTTTTACGAGAATAGCACTTTAAATGCTATATGCTCAGCTAAGTGCGCCTCAAAAAGGTTAACTACATTTACATATTCCAAGGCCCCCGTTTGACATCCATTGTTCAACAGGACCGAAGCAGATCCTCGGGGGTTCCTCCGAAACGAACACGAAGGAGTGAAGAAACCTGGAATCAAATAACGCACATCCTCACCCAACGTCCAGAGCTCCTGGTGCTTCGGAGCAGGGCAGGTGCTATCCTGGGCAGGGATAACCGATGCCGGGCAGTTTCCCATGCAGA
>NW_009617756.1:0-15451 GCF_000690535.1 Cariama cristata | reverse complement strand
GCTCCTCGGCCTGGGCCCGGCCAGCCAGTTGCGGGCGCGCAAAGGATGTTGCCAAACCAAAACGCATGCAGAGCAGGCAGAAGAGTATTTGTAACTTTTTTTTTTCCTCGGGGAACTGGAGTGCTGGGAAGAGGGAAGGCACAAGAAGACAAATAGCTTGGCTAGGCGCACACAACTTTCTGTCTCGTTTTCAGGAGTGGGAAATCAGATAAGCCTCCGCTCGGGCGCAGGCAGATGTCTGCAGGGATGCTGGCAGTACCAAACAAGGCCTGTTAAACTCTTTGATGCACTTGAAGCCTTTATCGTCTGCTTCAGGGTGTGCTCAAGCAACCAGAATCAACTGAAAACACAGCGAAAGACAAGTCCCCCTGTCTGGGAAGGAGGTGTTACCCAAAAGGCCGCTTTCCCTGTCAGGGACGGAGAGCTGTTTCTCAACCACTGTCTCCTGCTTGCTCACAGAGATGCCAGCCAAGGTCTCCGCAGCAAGAGCCTTGTGCCAGGCACCCCGCCTTGGCTGCGCCTGACAGTGGCCGGGCCCGAGTCAGCCCCTGCAGGCGTTACGGGGGCCGGTCTGTGCCTGCCCTGGGGAGCAGGACCCCACTGCTTCCCAGCATGGGGTCAGGTTGTCACCTCCCTGCCACTGCTGAATGAACCCTGCATGCCCAGCGAGCTCGCCTGCAGCCGTGGTGCCTGGGAGAAATAAGCTTTTAAAAAAGGTCTTCTAAAGCATCTTCAGTAAAAGATGCTGAATTACTAAGCACAAACAGCAAGGAGGACCAGAGACCTCTGAAGGTTTAGCTGGCATTGACAGGCAGGCATATGAGATACCTTTTGTTTAAAGGCAAATCTGCCTGTGGAAGAACCAGGTTAACAGTGCTCAATAAATATCCTTTCATTTTCCAGCTTTATAGTTAAAGCCTTTCAAGGAATTTCTGTGACGTTTTTCCCCTACAAAAAAAAATAAATTGACTTAATGAGAACAAAACATTCTTCTTTTTCCTAACCCCTCCAACCCATCAACTACTTTACATATATACTTTACATACATACTACTTCACGTATATGTAGCCTTCCTAAGATTAATTTCTCCTCATCACGAGCCATTTTCCTAAACACTAATGTTCTGAATGCATTATATTGAAATTAAAACAGAAGAACAGTAGTGCAAAGAAAGTGCATTTGTATTTTATCCCTGAAAGTGTTCATTGCCATACATGTTTCAGGATTGTATTTTTAAACACCAGTATTTCTTAAAAGGGCAAACTACACTTGAATCTTTCTTGTTGATCCTCAAAAGGACCAACATTTTCTCAGTAGAGCAGGTTTCATACACTATGTGGTTTTGCATAAGCTAATACGGAGCATGTCCTGAGCCACGGGTGTCCCGGGGGGCGAGTCAGAGGGTCAGCACGTGTCCCGCACCCTTGGCCACCGCGTGCTGGGGCTTGGCCTTTGGCTGAAGTTCCTCACAGGTGTATTTATAGTACAGGAATCTTAAAATCTGATTTTTCTGGGTTTGTTGGCAAGAGCCTAGTGCAGTATTACTTGGACATAATGGCCAATATTTCTATTTTATGCATAGCATAAATAGAGGTATCTATTAAAAAGTGACTCTTTGAGGTTAAGCGGTTTGGGTGAGAGCTGTTAGGGAGGCCTGGGGACAGGAGGGAGGACCATAAGTTTAACCCTGCCGTTGTTTTGCTGCCTCGGAGGGAACACAATAGCTGCTGGGAAGTAACAGTTTCTCTGGCACAGCTAAGGGTGAACAGTTGCAAGCTAAAAGCAGCTACTGTCTGCCGTGCCAATACATCCTTAAGGAGTTCTTAATCCACAAATTACTGACATTATTGTCTATAATTGCTTGTCTGTTGTGACAACACTTACGCAGAGAATGTTTGAAATGTAAACAGCAGTCAGTTGCTTTTTGCAATGAAGTCCTGCCGGCACGGCACTGGGCTCTCACTTGCACCTTCATACCATCTCAGCAAGTTCCCTTTTGACTCTATATGAATAAGGATCGCACACTCTGATCCTATATTACGTAGAACTTTTTTCTAAGGGAAATAACTGGCTTGTTATTTCTTTTTAATACTTGTAACCAAGAAGTGGTTTTGTTCTGTAATAAGAGCTTCTCTTGCTTCAGAGAGTAATTTGTTAGTTGTACTTCAAAGAAATGAATGATTAGGAAAAATCATGATTGTCAAATCATCTTGTCACTTAAATCAGACCAACTTCTTTTTTCCCCAACTATTTTTTTAAATTATTCAAAAAAAAAAAAGTGCATAGGCAGTAATTAGATAAAGGAGAAATTGTGGTTTACACTACATTATAAATTCTTAAAGGAAGATTTATAACCGCAGCACCATTAGCAGTACTACCAGGCATTGCAGTAAAAAACACACACATATTTTTAAGAATAATAATAAAAGAACTCTCACATTTGTCATCTGGGTGTTGGCCCTGAGTATATAAATGCATATATAAATACACACACGCAGAGATACAATTCAGCCCAAAGAATGCCACTAAGTTACTGTCTTTTGTTCTTAAAAGAGCAAAAACCTTTGAAGAGGACTTAACTTTTGCCTGTAGAGGATTCTTTCAGATACTTGATTGTCTAAAAAAATACATTCCTGCCTAACTCAAAGAGATATAAACGAGATGCTTCCACCAATTCCCTTGGGGAGTTGTTCCCATGTCCGAGTGCATTGTAAGCAGCACTTTCCTGTTGTAGTAGGGCTAGGCTTCCCTGTGCTTTTGAGCAGATCGTTCCCCTGCTAGATCTCTATGTCAAGAGATCCTTCACTGTTCAGGAAGGATTACACAATTTATATATATCCCTGCATATAGTATGGAGGGATAGGGATAAGCCTCTGGAAACCAAAGAAATATTTACAGGCTGCGTAGCTTGGTGACATGGTGACATGGTCATAGCCTGCACTTCTTCATCGGCTGCCTCCCCAGGAGCTACAGACATCCAGTGCCAGCGGAGGGCAGGAGCAAATGGGATCAAGAGGTGCTGCTGAGGTCTGGACTGGCCAGATTTGGAAGCTGTTTCCTCTGTTTTCCAGCTCAAGCAGAGGGCTGAGCCCACACTGCCCGGACGACCATCTGCAGCAGGACAACGTGCTGTCAGCCAGCCCCCAGAACCCCACCGCGCAGATCTCGCCACGGAGGGGAGACGATGAACACCAATGGATAACGTGGACAGAAGCTGCTAGAGAGGTTAATTAGGAATAGGTTTACACCCCAAAATAAAAAAATAAAACAAAACCCCAAGCAAAACTCGCTATGTGCCTAGTGCCTGCCTTTGACAGAAGAAATAGGAGTAACTTTAAAGGCTGTAGCATTTAGAGAAGCGGTGCAATATGACAAAAACCTTCTGTTGGACTTTCACATGGCAGTGAGAACCAGTTCCTGACAAGGGGAGAAACTCCATGCTGCTGTGTAACATAGGTCTGATCCTGGGACAGGCAGCACCAGGTTTCACGACCACACTTGGATTTCCATGTTACTGGCTTTTTCCAGACAGAAGAGAGGAGGAGCTAACAAATAGTTCACCTTAGCAAGCATTGTAACAAAAAAATATTCCTACATAGGAACAAAACTATGATAAATACTGTGCAGTTATTTGCTTTGGCAGGGTCTGTGTTTAAGAGCAGGAGAATACATGAAGAAACACACAACCCAGTGTCATGTACATCTTTAAAGTTTCCACAGTTCCATTTTAGTAAATGTACTTTGTTAAATTAAGCAATTCCTTTCTGAGTCAAGATTATTTAAGAAAAGAAAATCTGCTGAGGCCTGTTACACTATAAATGAAAAAGATAACCTGGCCAGACATGGGTAGTATCTATTCCATGTCAAGAGAAAGAGCCTGCCACTGCCTTTTGTGATATTTTAGTTCAGGTGGCCCACTGCGGGGATGGGGGTTTGGTCTCCTGACTTTGCCATTACACATCCTGCACCGGCAAGCAAAAGCACAAGGCTGGAAGTCAGTCTTTGCAGAGCTCCTCCGAGGCGATGGTGGCTGGGAAAGTGCTGGTGGCTTTCTTCAACTTGGTTTGGCAACTTCCCGGCTTCTCCAAGTGCATCTCACCTCTCTTGTCCTTCCATCCTAGTGACGGCACCTCTTTCTCCTACAGAGCATCTGTAGGCTGCTTCTCTCTGTCAGTGAAAATGCCTCCGTTTGTTTTTTTTTCCTTTTTTGTTTGTCTTACAGGCCATTATGTATTGTTTTAGACCTTTTGAGAGCCTTGTCTCTCTCACAATGCTGACACCAAGCATGCCAATAATATCTGCCATTTTAGACATTTGAGGATTTTCCTAACATACTTAAAAATGGAAACTCCACTTGTTTCACATCATCGTGGCTTGCAGAAACCAAATTGAGTAACTGGACTATCATATTGCTAAGGCAGAACAGAGTGTCTCCTTGTATCCTATGAAATACGTATGCCATAAGACAATAAATAATGAAAATGATGCCATGAAACAATAATATTATGCATTTCATTTTCAAATTTTCATTTTTAAATGACATATTTAAAGTGAAACATCGCAAGTTAAAGATAATTACATCTGGAGCATCATTCAAGCATCTTTCTCGGTAAAGAAGAAAATCATATACTTGATTTGGAACCATCACTGCTACCAGACAGATGTTCTCTCTCAAATATATGGAGTAGAAAGGATGGAAAATAACCTGGCAGTTTTACTCTAATAAGTTAAAATGTTAGGACAGTCTCTATGGCTTTGCCAGTCATTTTGTTTATACGTGAGTGATATGCATGATGTTTCTATGAGGTAAGAAACAAACGCATTAAAGTTCATGTAAAACTACATCTCTTTAGGCTCTTTTCAAATGAGATGTTGTCTGTTTTATAAAGTGACTTGTATTTCTGGGACCTCTTGCAGCAGTAGGAAGGAGGAAAAACCCACTTCCGTCAGGGCGTTTACAAGAGCTATAGCATAGCAAAAGGAAGTTTCTAAAGGAAGAGCCGGATATCTGTACTGAAGTGGATTACAGCTGCACCACCAAATCAGATGGAGGAAACTGAGGCCAAGTATACATAAATGTAAGAAAACAAACACCATGGAGAAGAGGGAAGAGTAAAAGTGGCTTTAAACCTTTCAAGATGTAAATGTACTTCACGTCACTGAATTATGTCAGGGGGTAGCTGTAATTTTTGAAGATGTTAATATCTTCACCAAGAGAGCAGGCTAAGGAAATAAATCCACAGATGCAGGAAATTAAGGTTGTGGTTAATTTTAAAGCTGATTCTGTGAATTTTCTCATTTCATACTGTCTTTCTTTAAATTTAGTGACAGTGATCATTCCCTTTCTGAATACCACCCTTACAAGACCATGGCCTTGGGACCGTGTCTGTTTATGCATCTGTATCCTATACTACAGGATTCTATGCTCTACTTTTACAGTTGAAGAACTTTAAGACAGTAATTTCATTTATAAATACTGTTCCTCCTCGTAAGTTTTAAATGTTGTGTGTTCCAAATGGCTGGTAAAGGAACTACCCATGAAAAATAGAGGAGAGATATTTACCTGTACTTAAAAGATCTTTCTTTATCTTATCATTCACGTTCAAAAGCACTCTGCTAATACTTTGAGTCCTGTTTCTGCTCTCACTGGGATCACAGATAAAACTGTGCCTATTTAGAATAATTAAGCTTTTGAACATGCATTAAGGTATGGAGTAGCTGTTACACTGTCCACTGTCAAACAGCGATCTGCAGGAAGACAAAGCAAGGGAACTCAGCACATCCAGGTCTGACCAACGTGCCATACGTTTCCTTCCAAATCCATTTAGAAAACTCACTGGATGGATTTTTTGCAATGAATCAGTAAAATGAAGTTTCATCAGTTCCAGAATGAAGGCAGTCAAATTTCCTATGGATTTCGATTTTGTGGTTGGATATTTTTGCTTCCACTAAGTCTTCCATCATTGAAGCATTTGTAACATGTCTCTCTTCTGCATATTGTCTGTCGTCCAATCATGAGCAATTTCATGATTCAGCCTTTGCCACTCAGCTGTCCAACTATCTATTTCATGAAATGTACTGAAAACAACATCGAGTCCTCTTCCCTCTCTAGAATTGGGCTGAAATTGGCCAATGAGGTCAGAAGTTATGACAACATGTGAGCAAAAAAATCTATATAATCTCTGTTTTCTTAGGAAATTAAGACTTTTTTAAAAAAACAACACAAAATATGAGAGAATCATTCCTCATCACAAAGGCTGTGCATAAGCAAGCGCCCAGAGGACACGTCCCTTGCTTGTCACCTGGAACTGAACAGCTCAGCGTGCGTGACAAGTTACTTGTAAAAACGTGCTGTCAGATATTTACCCAATGTGCCAATTCATTTGTGGGCTTGACTCAGCTCTAAAATTAATGTATTTCCTTTCCTTGGGAAGTACAAGAAATTCCAGGAGTGATAATAGTATTGACTTTAAGGCGTTGACCAACTTATCCTATAGCTGTATGAAGTGGTAGGACAAAAAACATCAGGAGAAAATTCTGAATGGAAGCCAGTAAGAGTTCCCAAGCAAAACCACAGCTAAGACGGGCTAGACAGTCTTGGTGTATTCAAATTATTTGCTGTAAGTCTCATTCACCCAGTGCTGAGAGATCAGTTCAAACACTACAGCTCAGAAGGTCATTGGTATCCACTCAATCCTTGGCAGCAAGAGCACAGGAGGTGGGTGGGTAGGAGGGAGGGGATCCAGGCGTTACAGCTCCTTTGTGCTAACACTTAGCCAACAACATTCTGTCAATTAAGGACTATTGCAGCAGGAAACAGAAACAAATTTTTTCTGTGTTTAAAAAGTCAGTTTATAAACCCATTAAAATGAAGCTCGAGTAAAAGGAAGAAAATAACAGTTTTTCTTTTGCATAAGGTAACTACTTCTGAACTTAGGGGTAGTCAGAGGCTTGTGTAAAGGCCAGATTTCCTGCAAGAAGCTGTTTGAAGACAAAAAGACCTGTTTGACTTCATGAGCTCTTCCACGCTGATCAATAAATTCTAAAGAAAGATTTATATACACAGTTCAGTAATTCCTTGATGAGTCACTGTGCTATTTCAACTCTTTTCCACAGACATTTAATGGTCAGATGGTATCACACTAAAGAGGATTTTCTAGTCTAACAACTCCATCTTGTCGTATGTATTTTTAAATGTTTATAAATGGATACTCAACTGTTTGGAGTACAGGATATTTCTCTAGCTGACTGGTCAGGAGCTGGTCTGATCCAGTAGCAACCAACAGTCATTCCTGGCCTGCAATTCCTTGGTGACTTATGTGAATTCATTTGATATGCTCAACAGAAGTAGCTCCCACTGGGCGAAAGGCCAAGTCACAAAAACGTCACATTTTTTACTAATTGGATACCTCATTGCTGTCTACGGTCCTGACTGGCAAATCCTTTGTGCACAGAAGTCCCATTAACTTTAAACTTATCTCCTTAAAGAGCGTATAAGGGATTGGTAGTGGTAAACGTGACAACAAAATTAAATGGGAACAGAGCCTGTGCTGCCCAGAGAAATTGTTCCTTTACGTGGAAGTTCAAGCCTTCTGGTGCTAAATTATCAAAAGGCTTTATCTGTTCAGCCCCCTTTAGATGCTGAATTAATAATGCCTTTGAGAGCATTAATTAATTCAGACTCACATGGTTCCAAGCCATGAACTCCGCCATTGACTTTTCCCATCCATTTAATACATTAAAATATTAACTGGAAGTCCAAGTGCAGCATCCAAAAAAATAAACCCATCTCTTTAAAATTAGCTGTCAGCCAGAGGAAAACTTTCCTTCTTTGCTGCACACTGGGAGGAATCAGTGTCTGCATCTTCCCTACCAGGTTGGTTAAACCCGCAGAGCTCCTTCTTTCTGAACGATTTCTCACTTCCCTGTAGTTAGCCAGCCCTTTCATACCTATCCTAGTACCTGTGCCTCTCTCTCCATGCACGCAATCCTTTACTATGGGAATGGTTCGATTATCACAGGTAGAAAGTTGACAGCGGTACATATGGAAAGGTGAGAAAAAATTGCCCTGCTGAAGATGAGGACTTTGCCTTTTGTGTAAATAAGTTAGGAGTTAGTTTGATTAGGGGAGATACTACAGAACACACCACCTAAAGGGTAAGAACATGGTATACTTTTACAAAGGCTCCTATCACTGCTGTTAGAAAGGGATGCACTGGACTGTGATGGTGTAGTATCTGGTGCCTGTGCCTCTTTTCAACAGGCTTCTGACCTCACCATGGGAAGGGATGGGTCAGCAAGCCCTGCTGCTGTCAGGAAGACCTGATTCAAGAGATGGGGTTTCAAGTGCTGCTCATATCTCACTTAGGCTTTGCTAGCATTCGAAAATATGAATTATGTTTTTAAAAAAGCATGATTAATGTTTAAAACTATTTTAACCCTTCCATGAATGGAGGCAGTTGTTTTGTACTTTGAAACATGCCATTTGTGGTCCTCCTCTGTCCCATACTCTGGTGGCTGTAAGGACCAGAGGTGTTGTACATTAGTCTCTAACATGTATTGAGCATCACTGCTATCATGCTGACAGCTGTCAGTCCTGTGTCATCTGTGCCTGTTTTACCACATGCACAGCCTTTTCAGAGCTTTTGAGTCATGCAAAGCTTGAGAAGAGCTGTGCATCCTCCCGTCTTCCTGCAGAAAATGATGCTCTTCGCTCCTCAAAACACAGTGGGACACAGCAAAGTGCCATGTGTGCAACAAGTGTAGGTCTGGGTGTCCCCTAAAGGGAGCATAGGAGACTATGCTGGGCTCTTCTTTCCCAGAAGCGGAAGGAGGCGGCTCCGGAGCCCACCACAGCACTCTGCAGCCGCCGTGAAGGGCTGGAGCTTCCAAGGGATAGGAACTGCCCCCAAAGTGGTCAGAGGAAGGTAAGAAAGGCTGATAAGGGATGAGGGAGAACTCCTTCCTCTACCTACCATCCTCTGAAGTCCACCGACACCATCCAGACGGTCTGGCAACGCTATAGTGCTAAGTAACATTGTGATAACTTTTTTGGTAGCAATATTGAAAAACATTCGAATGGTGTTGCCTGTCATCAAAATACACCTAAAGTAATCAAAGATGCAGAGGAACATTGGAGTGTCCCAACATTTGAAGCCACATCAGCACCCTTTTAGAGAATAGTGTGCAAAGAGCTGGACATTTTTCCCCTCGGTCGTTAGAGAAAGCATGCTAACAGTGCACTGCCACAGCCAAAAATCACATGTTAAAGCTGAGATCTCCAGAACAATAGCTTTGGATCTCATGGATCCAAAAATTTAGTTTCACAAGGTGGATTTGATCAGTGCCAGGCTTACCATGCAAGAAAACTCATCATTTTAATAAATGTTACTGGGCATCTCAAAATCTACCCTTTACAGAAAGCAATGGCATCTCTAGTGAGAGAGCACTCCAGCACCTCAATGTCACTGTCAGCTTTATCACTCATCCTTTCTGATGCTTTTTTTTTTTTCCAGTGGATGTGTGCACTCATGCATACAGAAGATCACACAGAAGGACTTATCTGTGAAACATAGAGGCGATTAATCTCACAAAGCCAGCAGAGCACCACAGGAAATGTGCCTCCTTGCTGAAAGGTGGTCTTGCTTTTATGCAGACAAATCATGAAGAAAGAAAGACTATCCCAGTATTTTCAGTTATGGCATTCTTTGTTTCAATGATTACATGTGAAGGAATAATTATCCTGGCACTACAGAGCACACCATAGGCTAGGAGCTTTTTATTTGCCAGTTATTGTTTGTATTATAAATGCTGAAGTGAAATGACGCAAGTGCCCTTTTCGTTGTCATATTGTTTGCTTTAGCTTTTGTTGGATCCAATCCAATGGTACCTTTACGTAGGCTCCTGTATAATTAAGATTGTGTGCACAGCCTCTAAAAGGAAATCATTAAGAGGTTTTTTGTGCAGAATGCACTGATTTCCATGTCTGTGCCTTTTAAGTGGGTATAGCTCACACTCCATCGATTAACTTCTTGACAGTCCAGGATACTTCAAATATTAATCCCATGTTAAGCTTCCAAAGCAGCTTTCAGCTGAAAAAGTTCAAGCCACTTTGTAGGCTATAATTCACTTGTTACAAACATGAATTTCTTGTTATTCCTAAATATAAGATGTTCCTTTCTCAGAAAAAAAAAATATTTTTCCCCTCAGAAACACCTTAGAGTTATTAAAGAAAAAAAAAAGCATAACAAAACCAAGAAGTAGCTCTCTAAACTCTCTTTCAGAGTAACTGGCAGATGCTTTGGTTAGAGATGTTAAATCAAGAAATCAAAAGAAACGAGTATGCTTCTTGAGGCAGAAACCTGGTGGTTTAACAACTGAATGAAGAGAATAAAGGAATATGCAATTTTGCAGTTTATTTGCTCACCTGCGGTGGCAAACACAAAGCATAAACTTTTCCATTGCCTACAAATAACTACCTTTCATTGCTACGAACCCCCTATAGCTTCTGTATGAATTCCCATGTAGGTGTGGTCCATCCCGATAGCGGGTTATCACCACTGTGAAGTTTTGAGGCTGCTGCAGAGCGTTGTGCCCGGACCTCCCTAACCCAGAGAGCTCACCCGCCAGCGCTCCTCAGGGACTTCTGCGGCAAAACCACCCTGCCTCCTAGGCTACACCTCGCCACGCAGGATAGTCCTCTCGTCCAGATCTAATGGGCAGAGTCGAGAAAACATTGTAAAACTAAACCACACCTGTGATACAAGAGAGGGAAAAGCTCTGCTACAACTGTGCTCACCTGCCTTTACTATGAGTCTGAGCTGAGGATTGATTTCTCTCATCTTTAAAATCTATCCAAAAATAGAGTAGGCTCCAGGGGAGATTTGACATCTAAAACTGATTACTTCAGTAAAACCAAATAAAATACAACATACAGTTACTATATGTGTATTTGTAGATGATCAATGTGCAACAGTGAAAAACGGCTACTGAATAGGTATTTAGTAAATTCTTAAATCTGCAACTTAAGACCAAACAGTAAGGGTATTAAACCAGGAACTGCTTGACCCAACATGCTTCAGCTAAAATTGTATCAAAGTAATTACAAAACCTGATTAAACAAGGCTTCATTCCCACATGGAACTCCACCTTACTTGCCTTGGCAAAGCCGTAAGCTGGTAACACCCTTTAGCTGGTTTTCACAAGGCACGTCAGCAGTTAATAAAAGCAGAGTGGAGGAGTTCATGTTTATTTCCAACACGCTGATGGTGTTGGGGTAATCAGCACTCCCTGACAAAGGGTGGTGGTTCCAAAAAAACCCTTTGAATCGGCTCCTGTTTTCTGTCTGACTTCAAAAGGCAGCAGAGTCAGTCCAGCGCTGAGGAGCTGTGCCAGTCACAGCAGCAGAGCCCAAACCACCCTCCTCATCCTCTCCTGCCAGGTGAGAGCTGATTTGCTTCACAAAACATCCTAGTGGTCTCAGCAGCAAACTGCTGATAAAGTATTCCCACTGCAGAAGCCGATTAGAATAGGAAATAAATTGCTCTAAATACAGGTGACTTTTTCACAACATCCAAACTACAGCCACTTACAAGTCTTTTGTGCATTAATGTGTATCCTAATATAGCAGTTCCTGAAAACTAATGCTTTGATAGCAGTTACACTGTGAACACATCCATCAACTCAGCTTACTGCCTGCTGGAAAATTAAATATTGAGTTTTCAACAGTGTGGGCTTCCAGCTTCACCCCTAAGTCAACTGTATGAGGTTTCAAAAACTATGGTTAAGGCAATTGAAATAGTTAACTCCATCCAAACAGGCTTCATCTGTACCATCAAGGACCATCTGAACAACCTAATTTCAATTGTACTCCAACATCTCACCCACTTGTGGAAAACAGCAAACATTTCTTCCACCCCCATCCTTTGCAAACTTTCCACATTTCTTCTATTTAAACAAAGAAAGAAGAATGCACAACATTTTTTCAGACCAGCCACAATATCCTAGCCCCAGGAATTTTTCTTTGTATGAAGCCATCATGGGTGTAGTGCCGTACCCAAGTATTTTTTGCCCTTTGCTAATACATAGGAAATGGATTAGAGAAGGGAAGTGAATGCCAGCATGCTTCTCTAAATATCACAAAAATAAGACACTATCAAATAATTTTTGCAAAAATATTAAATACAGTTAGATTTTTGTCTCATACTCTTCCTTGACTGCTTGAATTTGCTATATGTATAGGATTTTAAGTAACTCAGCATTTCCAAACAATTAGTTCTAGAGAGAACATTCTGCACTGCCTCAGGGGTTGTCCCTACCAGTTTCCAAGGGACATTACACATGCCGCTGCTCCAGAAGGATTTTGGCAAGGAGTGCTTGTCCTTGGGCTCAGGTGCAGCAAGCAGGGGCAAAAAGACATCTCAGAGCTCTGGACACACTCCTCACACCATGCTAAGGCAGCTTCAGAGAAAAACAACTGACAGCTTACAAAAAGTCATAGGAATCCTGGTGGAGTTGTAGTGTCTTTAGGAAACAGGTGTATTTGCACTGTCTCCCAACAACAGACAACAAAACTTTATTAGAAGTCCAAACATCATGAAAATGGTGAACTGCTACTGGAGTAGCAGTGCTGTTCCTGACTAAAAGTGGCAAGCTGCTGCACCTGAGAGGGTACGGCACCCCGTTAGGGATAGTTTTAGCAGATGTAAAATGTACCAGGTAACTTGAATTGCTTTTCTCTAAGAAATACAAAAATTAAAGCAATTAAAAATTAAATATCAGCCCTTTCTTCCAGGACTGCTAAATAGGTACAATAGGTCAAATTCTTGCAGATATGTTTGTTCCCCAGAGAGAACAACATGTGTGTTCGGTTCTGCTTAATTTTAAGCTATTTGATGAGGACTACCAAAACCTGTCAGTTATATGGATTCAGAATCTATTTTCTAATATTTATTCAAGAGGAAAGAGGAAATTCAGCAAACTAAGTTGCTTTAAGAATGGTGCAGCATTCACCCCCTCAAAGAGACACTGGATATGGGCAGCAATCTGGCAAATCTCCCAGGCTTTACATAAATCTCACAAACTGGTGCCTCCCATCTTGATTTGTGCCCATGGCACCATGGCTGGGGCATGGGTGCTGGCACTGGTTGTCCCCCATCATCACCAAGCAGTAGCTCTGGTCCCAGCTGTCAGTAAACCTGGGTTTTTGACCAGAAACACTCGAGGCTTTGAAGGGAGAAAGTGATTGTTTTTAAGTACCTGAAAAATTGTGCTAGAGGAAGAGGAGGATGTTCAGAATTCAACAATTTGTTTCCTTTTATCACAATCCGAAATGCTGTCATCAAACAGTACTATTTGAGAAAAACATTAACTTTCAGTTTTCTCTAATTAGCTGCTTTCATGATTAAGTTGTCATTGGTAAAGCTTCAGTAATAAATTGCTGAAGCTGTGAAGTCAGATGCACACTTATTAGCAAAGATGTTTACCTTAGCTCCTTAGTTGCATGTTAGTAAAAAAGAGAAAATACAGAAATAAAAGTTATTAATTCAAAAGTATCGCCCATTTTAAAGCATTATGAGGTAGTTCTAGTCACACAGTTTACAATACTAAGTAGAAAGGAACTGATCAGCATTTTCCAAGTAACTTTGGAGAATTAAGGTACATAATCTATCGGCATAACAGTTTTCTTTCCAGGTGGAAGATGCTTTCTGACTCACAGACCAGCAGCACAGCTGCTTTTTGTCCTGTGCCGTGACCTGCCTGGGATATAAAGTAGCTGTTGGAGCAGCTGCACTAGGTCTGAACGCTCCCACCATGAACTCTAAAGCTATCTGACAACCACGCAGTAGAAAAAGCACAGAACACAAAAATCTTTGGCACAGGGCAAGTCAATCAGCCCACATCCCAGAGAGCAGGTTGGACACCACTCCCAACAGCATCTGCAAACAGATGTTCCTGAATCTCCAACTGCTCCTACAACAGCTCTTTGGAAATTAGTTTTTAAAAGTTAGTTTGGCATTTGGAAGCAAAACAGTTGAGATTGCAGGGTCTCTCTGAACATCAGCTGGTGGTCACAACCAGGAGTCGCTAAATTGCAGCTGCTGCAAGCAAACCTCCAGAGCTCTATCTGACCCTACGAGGAGAGAGTGAAGAGCTGCCCTGCCAAGTGGGAGAGAGTCACGCTTATTTTCTTTCACATTTTACGTAGCTCAAGCCAAATCTTTTCCTTTGGTCTGGTGGTAGGACACTGAAGTCCTATCCCCCTATACTGAGGAATGACACTGGAATATTCTCTATTTTATGCATGGACTACTTTTTCCAGCAAAGCTGTTTTGGGGAAAAAAACCAAACCAACCTGAAGTACATTAATTTTTAAAGTTCAGATTTCTGAGCATTTACACCTAGTTCCTGTGTTTGTGACAGTGATGATTCCTTGATGAGTTTAATATAGGGGATGCACCATCCAGCGATCATAAGATCATGGCATCCTGCCAGGAAGGCAGATAGAAATCTCATTTTTTTAAAACTGAAGAAGTGGTGAAATGTCCGCAAGAACTTAAGAGCATGAAACCAGAGTTTTGAGCTTAATCTCCCTATTGTGGTACTCTTATACCTTCAACCTCTGAAAATCCCTCCAACATGGACAAATCCCAACATAGCTCCTGGTGAGCACAGCGGCTGTTGAGCGCAAGGACAGCATGCTCTGTAGCTGCCCAAACCAAGATTGTAGCACATCAAAACATGCAGCTAGGAGGAAGGGAGCAGAGGACGTTTTCCAGTATTATTCTGGAAAAGGAGTCTGAAAGCTGCCAGTGCTATTAGTGCTCCATCAGTCACTAATATCAGCATGGGCTCATTTTGTACAAAAATATTTTAAAGAACAAACCAACCCTCCTCCCCTTTGATTGATTACCCGGATGAAATATTACACAATAAAAAATTAAGTATGCTGTGGTAATGATGACAGTGTCCCATACTGAGAAAAAGGTGACATGGTATTGAAAGGAAGACTCCAGCCCTTTTTTGCATCCAGATTTTTGATAGAAATGGATTTTAATTATTAACTTGGGTTAGCTGTCACAGTACCTGAGAAACTGCCATATGGAACACATTCCAGTAAAGTTTCTACTCTTAATGGCCTCGAGCCTTCCGAGAAACAAATTTTGTGATACATAAACTGATATCAAAGTGGCCTTGCTTTCCCTTCCCCTAGAGCTACAAACACATCAGCTATGCAAGAGCCATTAATGTACAGTTAATGTGTCCAGTATAATTTTTAGTGAAACACACTGTGGTGACTTGAAGTAAGCATTTGGATGGAATAAGATTTAAAGTAGTGGGAGACTTGAAGGAGAAATTCCAGTTATGTTATCCTCCCACTTTGATTTCTTCTCAAAGTTCCTGCTGCGATTATGGCTGCACTTTAGAATCATAGAATCACTATGGTTAGAAG
>NW_009617755.1:0-4472 GCF_000690535.1 Cariama cristata | reverse complement strand
TGGCTGTAAATTTATGGCCCCTTTTGTGTTCTTAATCCTCTTGCAAACTATATTAAAGCCTCAGACCTTTCTACTCGGTGCTAATAAGCTCAACACTTGTATGCCTCCGAGGCAGAACATTAATTGTGGTGTGTTAATGAATGATGTAGTTTTGGACAGTGAGACAAACCAGGCCGTTTCTCTGCACCACTGTCTGCTTCCTCCTCGAGTCTCCAGGTCTAGGATGTCTACCCAGCCCACGAACTCCTTTTATTTTATTCTTTCTTTTCCTTTTTTTAAGCCAGCTGTGCCTATTTTGGGATTACTATGCTGGAACAGAGCACGGGCCCAGCAAGTCCAGCGTTCTCCTGCCAAGGCTGGATGCTTCCGAGGAAAGTCTGAGTCTCACCTTCCCCACGCACCGTAGCACGCCCGCGCCGGCAGCGCGTGTCCTGAATGGGGAAACTCCGTCCTGGCCCCGGGCACTGCTCAGCCTCGACCTAAAACCTAAGTGCCGTGCGTCCCAGCCATTTCCAACTCCCATTTCCTTCTCCACCGAGATGCTGGTGGAGTGCTTCCCTCTCTGTTTGCTGAATTTCAACTTCCCACTGGCTTTACATCCTAAAAAACCAGAGCCCACGCTATCACCATGCCTAAGAGCAGATTTGCGTTGCCTTCGTTCCAGCTCGTATTGAGCCAGGGATCGACACTTCCAAAAGACACAGGCGGTAAATCTGGAGCGACTGCACTGATTTCACTGGGCGTTCACGGGTACAAATGGGAGCCCACGGGTTGAAATGGGAACTGGAGACGTCTACAAGAACAGATCTAGGGCGAGATGTGAAAAGGATTGAGTGAACAGCCAGGGTAGAGCAGAGGTGGCATGGCTGTGCCACCAAAACAACAGCAGGATGGGGAGGGCACCGGAGCGTGGAGCAAGGAGCACCCTCAGCCAGGCACCGTCCCCCATCACCCCTTCCCGACGAGTTACTGTAGGAGAGCAGGCGCTCCCCTCCCCTGGGACACGTCACGTCTGACCCCGAGGGATGATGTGCATCCTACAGCTGATGGCGAGGGACAGGGATCCGCCACCAAAAAGCCAGAGCAAAGGCATGCCCGCGCTCAGCCAGACGCGAGAGCAACGTGGCTACTCCTGCCAGTAACCTGCAAGGTGATCTCGAGACAAAAATGCCACCGTGGAAGAACGTGCTGCAGCACGGGTGGCCCAGATTCTTCTCCGACATCAACACAAACTCCAAGACCCAACAGCAGTAACAGCCTCTCAGTAGATATTTATCTCAAGAGGGCGGTTGAGGAGTTTTGGGTTGCTTTTGTTTACTACTTGTAAACTGTTCTTATCAACCAGCTTCATTCAGGCCAAGGACAGAGCCAACGCTGATGACATCTGCAATAAAGCGATACCCCTAACGCAGGCAAGCCCTGCTCCCAGCCCCGCTCTCACCCTCCATCCCACCCCACAAGCTGTCACGTCCCTGCCCAAAGTCGACTTTGTACCCAGAGACTTCCCCCTCTAATGACTGGAGAGTTCATTTCCCAAACGGGGGAAGTTTTCTCCAATTTATATTAACTTTGACAGCTTCCTGCAGGGGAGCTTTAATAAATAAGGGATGGGAAAGCAGAGCGCTGCCATAGCTACCGGCTCATTAATGGCTTTGTTCCTCCTGAGCACCTTTCACACGTGCATCTCGGAGTCCTTTACCAACACCTACGGGATGAAAGCTTCTGGTAGTCCACGGATGGCGAAGAGGATATTCACCCACTTCATGGAAGGGGATACCGAATCCATACAAGATCCCGAAGAGAAGCTGAGATAGGGAAACAGCAAACCTGAGAGAAGAGCTCCAGAGACCGAGTTGTCCAACCCAGCTCTGATCCCGTCACCAAGATGGGCAAAGTGTCCTACAGCAGATCCAGTGGCGATAGCTGCAATTTGCTGATCCTGAAGTTATGCTGTAGAGCTAAAACTCTTTGGAAAGCTTCACAACACATGGCCAGCAAAACAGATGATTTCAATGGCAAGCTACCAGAAACATCATGCAAGAACATGTTGGGTCTAAAGCTCTTTGCTAGAGCTCGTCTTCACATCTCAGTGGCAATCTGTCCCATCAAGAGGAGACCACGGCTCGCTTGCCAGGGAATGATGAAAGAGTATCTGCCAGCGCTGCTGCAAATAAGCGCAATGCCGCTGGCTTCTGGAAAGATGACGAGGACTTATCGCAGGTGGTGACCATGTAAGGATTGGTGGGAAAAGAGGTGACCCCAATGGTTGGAGTCGCAGCAGAGGGTGAAAACCTGGGGTTTCACTCTCCACCTTGCCTTGTCTTGGCTAGCGTCCATCACAAGCAGCCTCATGAGAAATTATACCTCCTGTACAATTTCTGGCAAGGCCAGAGAAGGAGAAACCGCTTAAGAGCAAGCAAATGCTCGAGCTCAGAGTTGAGGTAGAAAACAGAATTTGAGAGGTGGATGGAACTACGGCTCCAGAAAGCCCCACAATGCTTTAAACCGAATTACCTGCAACCTCAAGGGTTTTGCAGGCAGTACCACTGCTCTGCTGCATGGAGCTTTCAGACTGCTCCAATTCTGTTAATATTTCTATTAATACTAGCATCCTTACTAGGAAAGTTGGTGAATTCTGTGCAAAATGTTGCCTCCTGCCAACAAGTGCTTTGCTCGGTTCCCCGCTGGGTCAAGAGGAAGGTACAGACCGGGTGTCTAGGAGAAAAAGCTCTACCTAGAAGGAGTAAGCTTAAATCTTAGATCTGATGCTTCCTCCTCAGACCTCTCAGCATCTCAGCAGCAGGGTGAGGAGAGTTAAAAGTCAATGCCATTTAACAGCAGCAAAAGCTCGGGGCTAACGAACTCAAAAGACGTGGGCAATTTCTGCCGGTACAAGGCACCTGGCCTGGAAAAAGCTTTAGTCTGGTCATCGCAATCTCGGCAAGAACAAAATGATCTACTTTCTTCCCATTAAAAGCAGGTTCGCCTTATCTCTGCAGGCGCAACTCCCTTGGTCCAGGAGGAGGGATGGTTTGCGTAGGGGAGAAGGCGACTGAAGCAGCTGCTGGGCTCGGGGAGCACCCAAGGGTGTGTGATGCATGAGGTGCTCAGCTCCGCGAAAACGGTAATTAAGAGGAGACCAAGTGAAGGAATCGGAATAACCTCCCGTTTTCAAAGGGAAGGGAACCAGCTGAGCCCAGGCTACCCAACCTCATGCCGCTGAAAGAGAAAGCTTAAAATCGAATTAGCTACTCTAGCATCCCCAGCCCTGGTGACCCCGGGAAAGCGTTTGCTCTCGGGTACGCTGGAGCTCAAAGCAGCGGCAAGGCGTGCGAGCAGAAGCAAGGGTCATCCTGGGACAGCGTTTTGTCAGAGTACCTGTTCCCAGGAGGTTTTTAGCCATCCCTTAAGCAGGAATTAGGATCCTTGCCAGCTTGGGATTATGCATGATGCCAAAAATCGGGAAGGCAAAAGGGTTTTGAGGAGGAGAATGGAGACCCAGACCAGTCTTTGGACTCAGAAAAATTCGAAAGCATTGGGATTCACAGTTTAGGGTGGGACACGTATTTCCCTCTAGGAAAAAACACAGAAATGAGAACATCAGGTATAACTATCGAGGGAGAGAGGCTCTCCCCTCTCTGTGCTGTTGGTATTGCTCCTTGCCGGTGCCGGCACTCCCCATCTGCGCTGCGGTAGAAATCACAAGTCCATCAGGATACCACAGAGGTCAGGCCTCCCTTCTCCATCACCCCCTTCCCATAACCCACGCTCTCCTCGCTTCCCCCAGCGTCTGCTCCTGAGGGCTGAATTCCGCGGTTTTCTTAAGGCGATTGCAACCAAAGGCCTCCAGCTACCCACTCTCGGTAGCAAAGAATTATCTTGCCGTGCAGAAGATAAAAGAAGTCGCGAAGGAGCGTAGAGGCACCTTCAAATCGCTGGCTGCTGCCGCTTAACCCTCCCTGAATAGGAAATAAAGAGGAGCCAAAGCTGCCGCCTTCCTCCCGCTGCCGGGGGAAAGCGCATCGCTCCCCGTTTCCCTGCACCTCTCCTGCCGCAAATTATCCCCCGTGATGGAGGGAGCCCCCTGAACTATCGCCCTTCCTCTTCGACAGCAAGGTTGGAGAAAACCTCTCCCTCCTTAAGTAAAAATAAAGAAGGAGCCCAAGCAAACGGCAGCGTAATTGGAAACACCGAGTTTGCCCGGGTCTCGGGTAGGGATTGACACGGTGTTTCTTGCGGCATCGCTCAAGTCCCAGGCACCAGCGCATTAAGAAATGGGACTAATGGGTGTCATGTGGTGTTTGTTTTCTGGAGAAAAGCGCGAGCGATTGAGTTTGGTAGGGATTTTACAGAGAGATGTACACCGAAATAGGAAATCCTGCTGGAGCGGGGAGAGGAGAGCAAACCTTGCCTCGGGACAGGGACCGGGAGAGCGTCTTGGCACTGGGTACCACGCTCGCTGTGCCAGCAAT
>NW_009617754.1:0-1911 GCF_000690535.1 Cariama cristata | reverse complement strand
TTATTACTTCATTTTGCGCCTACTACCACAGATAATTCATTACTGGATATGGGACAGCTCATAGGAGCAAGCAATACAGCCTGCAGGAAGTATTTACAGGCTTTTATTCCATTGTCTTCCGTAAAACATACCAGCACATAATCTCACACAGTTTCTCCTTGTGACTGTTGCATGATGTCTAACCAAGAATTTGGGGTACACATTAAAGTTAGCCTCAAATTCAGAAACAGGAGTGAATCCGGCACAGCCAAGTCAAAGACAGCTCTATTTTGTGCAAGGAAAGTAGGTTACCTAGTTAACTGCATACAAATGAAGCCATTAAGCATGCTGCCAGGTAGATGCCATGCCCTGTAATCTTCAGTAGGAAGTATGATACTGAAGGATCCACCCTTCCCTCGCTTTGTAGAGATCTGTTTAATGTTTTTTTTGTAAAGAATAATCAGTTTCTGATTCACTAATAGAGCTACTGAGAATATTCCTACTTGCATCTCCTATCCTCCCACTCCGAAAGCTGTGTCACTGCCTATCTGTCAGAGGATCCCTGTCACAGATGTTCTGGTTCTGCACCAACTTCTCATAAAAAACATTCTTCCTACAGCCATTTCTCTAGATTATTAGATGTTCCTGCTGTTTTTTCCTCCCAAGCTACCACATACAACCTAATTTTCACAGTCCTTCCAAACTTACGCACATACAAAGTGAACACGTAATACTTCTGCTATACTGTGAAGACCTGAACCTGTTCCCTTTGGGCTCCGTGAGAGCAGGATGGCAGTGAGAGCAGACTCGCATGTATCTGCTGAAAACATAATCCCTTTTTTTGTACTCCAAATCATTTACCTTATTCCCCTTGACACTGTTAAAACGAACATGCATTCAGCTCCTTTAGCTCCTCAGTGCTTCAGAAAAATAAACACTAAGAAGTCAGAATACCTTTTCCCCCTTTTTTTTTTTTAAACCATACGAGTATTAATGTGGATGCTCTCTGTAAATTATACCTGGACCTATGTGTATTTTATACGACTGTGAACACTTACAGCTGACCACTTAATATCGTTGAGTATAAAGACTAGAATTAAAACACAAAGTCAAATTCTTAGTGTAATGCTGAATGCCCGTTCTACTGTTACATTACATTACCTGCAGAAACGTCACATTTTTAGTGGGCATGGATTGTTTGTTTTCAGCAGCATTCCCTAAATGACATTGCCAACGAAACAGTTAGGAAAAACAGGGCACTTGCTCAAGCAAGTTAAATCAAGCAGTGTCTAGAGAAGGCAGTGACTTACAATGGGATTGTTTTTGCTGTCCAAATTAAAGACAGGCACATTCATTGTAGCAGGATGATGATTTCTGCAAATCCAGCCAGCTGAAAAACTACAATTAAAGACAGCCTACAAAACCCTTGTTGCAACTGCAGCTTGGATTCTGTCTGCCCATCAATGCGGCGATTCCTTTCGGTAAAGATTACGGAAAGGTTTGCAGGATTCAGTGCTTAATTTTCCCATACAGTACGACGAACAGCAAGACGCTGTGGAATGACTGCCTGCCAGCAAACTTTGTAGGAATGTGTCAGATACATTATCTTTATCTAGAAGGCCCGGAGTCAAGAAATGTCATGGATAATACTTGTTTAAATTACAAGAGAACAAAAAGGTATTTTCTAATCATTCCTCCGTTTCTGTACTAACCTGGAAGCATATTGGCTTCAGAAATATGAAATAATATTTTGATAGCCAAAGAAACTATTTCCAAACTACTTCCACTTCAAGTTGTTAACTGTAATCCTTTGTTATTCTAAGTCCAATTTCTTCCTACAATGTACTTTGCCTCTTCTTTTAACCATTTGCTTGGTAGCTTATGATGAGCGATGCCTAAAATTTTTCTGGTCAAATAATCGTCTTTCCCCCC
>NW_009617753.1:0-2937 GCF_000690535.1 Cariama cristata | reverse complement strand
GCCAGCGGTGGTGCCTGCGGTCTGCCCGGTGCCCCTGCCGTGCCGAGCGAGTCGTAGGGCCAGGCCCAAAATGTTAAGCCAGGCACTAACGGTGGGTGGTAACATACTTGCAGTGTGGGTGAGAGAGCTTATTTTAGAAATAGTACTCTGGGTGAATAAGGAAGACTAAAGAAAGCCACAGCAGTGAAACCTCCTCGGAAGAGGATGGGATTTTGAAGCCCGTGACAGACTGAGGTGCACTCAGCTGCCTGCCATTGCTTCCTCCAGACCTGCACCGTGTAGACAGACCTTCTGCCTCTCAGCCAGGCCTTCTGCCCCTCAGCCCGGCCCTGTCTCAGGAGTTTCCAGTGTGGCTCTTGTTGTCTTGTACCAGTCTAAGCACCAGAGCGTCTGTGTTAGCCTCTGTCATCCCACGCTGCCCGCTGTGGTGACTGGCAGCTGAGTTCCCAATTCTCCAGCAGCACACTTTCAGCTGTTTCTGTTTCTCTCTTACTACGTCTTCCTCTCTCGTTCTCCCTCCTTGCATTCAATGGAATGGTTGGACTTACGTTCGGAGTCTCCACGTGTTTCCTGCATCCGATTATTTTCCCACCTCTACACTGCATGACAGTCTTCTCATCACCAGGCCTTCCAGGCTGCACTAACCCACTTGAGATAATGGAGGCACACTTTTGTCCAGGGTGGGGAAGAAATCTCCCTCTCATGGCGAATCTACCAATATGCAAACTTATTGAAATGCCTTTCTTTATTCTGAACTTACCAACCTGCTTGGAAGTTTTGCTTGAACAGATTAACAATGTACCAAAAGATTACGGGAAATGTTTCAAAGTTAAATCCCGTACAAGGAAATAGGACTGAAGTTTGGAGCAGGAGTTTTTACCAGTCGTGTTTTCAGCACTGTGTCTTGGGACGGCCCTGGGGGGCATTAATCTGCTGAAAACTGATGGAAAGAGGAGAAGAGTTTCCAGGTCTGTAGTGAAGGACCATCTATCTCACTCACTGGCTGACCACATCTGCGCAGAAGGGGCTATTAGGTTTCAAGGCCGGCTATGGGGAGTGTGTCTTGCCAAGAAATCTGTCTGTATTAGGTTTTTGTCTTTATGCAAAGAGCTATGAAACATCACCAGTGAGACACAGAGAATAATTTGGTGATATTAAAGTACTAAATCAGGGTGTAGAAGCTCAGGAAAGAAAGGACTGGTTACAATGCAGCTCTTCCCACAACACTGATGTCAGCGACCTCCTGCTTGACGCTACAGCTTCAGGTTCAAAGCCACGTAGACCGCAGGCCCATCGCCAGGTATGTTTTTAGAGTAGCGCTGAAGTGCTTCTGCCAACCTCTTGGCAATATCATCTGTCATGGACTCTACATAAGCTTCAGGACTTGTTCCTCCTCTGTCCCTTTGCCACCGAGTTGTTCTCTGTCCCCTCTGCACCTGGCCTTTTTCTTTCCTTCTTTTTCTTTTGTCAGGTGATTTAACTTTGAAGCCTGTTGCGCATAATGAAACAGTGCCCAGCTTCAATCACAGGGCTTGTAGTAAGGGCAGGTCGGCAAGGGGTTGTGTCTTTGAGTATATGACGTGTACAATATCAGATGTGACTGGGCTTTATCTGCGGGGAGCTGCAGTTCACAGACATGACATTTCTGTTTCAGGCAACTGAGGGAATCCCTCATGAATTTCTCTTCCCAACAACAACAACAAAAAATCCATAAGAATACAAAATTGGCTGTCCGGATTAAAAAAGGTTAACGATATGTAAGCGCAGGGAATGGTCCCACTGACATCCACACAGTCAAGGGAGCCCACCTGCATCCAGGTTTGCAGGATTGTGACAGCATCTCATTCTGCTTCTATTAAAGGAGGAAAACTCCCATTAAATAAATTGGTGGCAGATCAGTGCCAAGAAAGTCTTTTTCTGCAACGTTTTACATCTTGTTTCTCAATCATAATGATCAAACATAGCCAAAGCAGTCCTGCAAACATTTACATATATGGAACTTATTTAACATATAGCTTAGCTGTTACTCACACGAATACTTCCATTCCTACATCAGAATTTTACACAATATCAAGTAAAATAAAATTCCCATGAAGTGTGAGGAATCACAGCGTGTTTTTATGTCCTTTAGCAATTACATTCTAATTTCAGTAATGACACCAGACTTCAGACTGGTGCTGTAGTTTTGCCAAAGCTACAAAGCTTTTCTGAGATCAGAGAGGCGTCAGCGCACAAAATTCAGTCAGTAAATCTTTCCTGCGGAGCACCAAGGGTTTTGATGTGAACCTATGGTGTGACTATTGCCACAGGACGGTGAATACCATAGTAATTGTTTAGTGAAAAATGCATAAGTAGAATCATCTGCAAAAACATTCAGAAGAATATACTCATCACATTACTAGATATAATACTGTGATTCTTCAACGTTTAGTTCATTTAGGGCATCATCCTGAGAATGCTTCCAAGCCAGAGGAACGGCCTTTGAAAGTGATGTGACTGCGGGATCAGGCATTGTATGGGGAACAGCTGCTTGCTTCTGTTTTCTCCTTCTTCAGATCCCACTTTTACCATTTTACTCAGCCTGCTCACCCGAACTCCTTTCTCCTGTACTGGTCTCTACAGATGGTCCGGTCTAACTTGCCTCCCTGCCGGTTTGTGAGTTACCAGTGTGCCCACACGTACACATGACTTGGGTGAACCGAAGGTCCCTGGGACGCTGCAGCGGCTCGAGGGGCGGGCGAGGCGGCGAGCAGGCACCCTGAGCCTTCAGGTCAGCCCTCTCCGACCTTCAGCCCAGACTTCAAAGCCCGATGGCTGGCTCCCTACAGCAGGGAAAGGCAATCTGGCCTCCCCAAAATTGGTTTTGCAGCACTTCTGCTGCTACGCAAATGATCCCAGCTTCCACGATGAAGTTGCAAAGGAGCTTCGGTTCAGGAG
>NW_009617752.1:0-1536 GCF_000690535.1 Cariama cristata | reverse complement strand
GTTTCTGCAGAAGGAAAGGGCTTAATAGCATCTGCCATCTGCTTGAAGTGCTGGCCCACCATTGAACAGTGACAAAAAACCCGTAGATTCTGGAGGAACACTGTAAAAGAGAGCAAACTCACTTCATTAATACAAAGAAAATATAGGGAATCCTTAATCTTCTTGTGTTAAATGAAATTGCAGAGTTAGGCTGCTGACGCAGTTAGAAGTATATAAAATCTTTGGAATTATCAGGACTTCAGCTAGTGTTAACAATATAGTGATTATATTGTCCCATTTGGTAAGTATGCATATTGAAGTCTATTTATTTCTTCGAAGTGGGAATATTAGAAAGGTGTTTGGTGAACGGCCTGTAACTGTGGTGCCGTGTTAAATCTGCACTTAGAATGGACTCTCATAAAATGACTTGAAATATTAAGCTCTCCTTTGATCTGCTGGTGTGGTTTTTTTTAATCACTTACTGAAAAGGTTGCCTTTACTTATGTAGCTTGTAACAGTGGTAACCAAGTGTTTTGCTCTTTTTCAGGATATATTTAAGCAGGCAACAGAAGATCGTCTAACAAGTGCAAAAGAGCTACCTTACTTCGAAGGGGATTTCTGGCCTAACGTTCTAGAGGAGAGCATTAAGGAATTAGAGCAAGAGGAAGAAGAACGGAAGAGAGAAGAAAACACTAGTAATGAAAGCACAGATGTAAGAATGCTGCTGCTATTTCATGATCTAATGTAAAAGTTTTGATTACGTACGGCTAATTTAAAAAAAGGGGAGGAGGCAGGCTAGGCACTTTGGTTAACTGCTCAACCAGCGATCAGCCCCTCCCAGCCAACTCCCCCAGTTTCTATACTGGGAATGCTGTGCTATGGCATGGAGTAGCCCTCTGGCTAGTTCAGGTCAGCTGTCCTGGCTGTGCTCCTTCCCAGCTTCTTGTGCACCTGCTTGCCGGCAGAGCACGGGAAACTGAAAAATCCTTAACTTAGGATAAGCCCTACTTGGCAACAACTAAAACATCAGTGTGTTATCAACATTATTCTCGCACTAAATCCAAAACATACTGTACCAGCTACTAAGGAGAAAATTAACTCTGTCCGACCCAAAACCAGGACAATCTCATTTTTCTTTTCTTGAAAATGAGGCAATAATAAAACTGTACTCTCAAATGAAGTGATAGTCATTCACATTCACTGGAAATTTCCATCCTGCCAGAGTTATTTTAAGCTTAGGAAAAGTGCTTATTTGGATAAGAATTGCTTTGAACCTTGATCATCATATGCTGTAGTGTTTTGATGGGCCTTCTGAGAAGCATGGTTGAGGAATAAACTGTTCATTGCTAATTGATTATAATTGAAATTAAGCTGGCCCCTCTTGTTTCGACTGTTGCAGGATAGGACAGGAGAGAGGTGCGTACTAGAAATGGCACTGCTAATGCCTTTTGGACTCAGAGGAGCTTCATATCAAAATCAGTTTAGTGCAGTCTATTTAAAAAATAGAAACAAATCTGTCAGCCATTACAAACTAAATCTAGGTGGCTGTCCTGGTTT
>NW_009617751.1:0-2586 GCF_000690535.1 Cariama cristata | reverse complement strand
AAAGACAAAAAAAAAAAAGAAGACAGGATATCACGTTTGAGGATGGATTGAACAGGGCTCTGAAAGACAGATTAGTATGTAAAAACCCTACCCAAAATGTACAAAAGAAGCTTCTGACTAAAGCAAACTTGCTGTCTAAAAATGGTGTTGAAATTGCAGTGTCTATGGAAACTGTGACTTAAGATACAAAGAATTTTACTCAGGGACAAGCAAGAGGGCAACGTCCATAAAATATGTACCACATCAAAAGCCAAACAGTAAATTGGAAACAGCAAACAGCTAAAGATCCTGACATTTACTGCTGCTGTGGAAGAGGGTCAGACATCCATTCCAAAATTGTAGAAACTGTAATAAAAAGGACATATCTGAAGTGTAAATGATCCAGCAAAGACTATGGTAAAGAACAAAACTGATATTGCTATTGATACAAGGATAATATCACATTAGCTAAGAGGCAGATAACCCAAAAAAGCTCAGCAAGAATAAAAATAACAGTACAATTAATAGTTAAAATAGGAAACTAACCTTCAAAAAAGTTATTCCTTCTGTTCAAGGTCAGAATTAGGATCGTTCATGTAATGCTTTGAGGTTTTAAACAGATGCATTTTTAACATAAACATATAAAGATAAGCATAGTAACAAAAAAAAAGTGCTATGACTGAACAGAAATTACAATATTTCCATTATTCTGTGAAAAAGTATAACTCCAAATTTTACTTTTCTACAAGAGTTACCTAATTGTCCTAGCTTTTCTTTTATCCCTGAAAAGGATTTTAGTTTCATAACCCAAAATTTCACTTGTAAAATAATTTGTCTTCATTCATAAAATTTTCTTTGAACGTGAAACTTTCCTACTCTGCTTTAATCACCTAACTATAGGGTATTGTAGGGTAACAGCTCTATTGGATGTCACATCACGTAGGTAGTACATACACATTCTTTGGATCAGAGACTGGAGGTCAGAGATCAAACGTCTCAGCCAGTGCTCTGGAGAGTAATTCTTTCTCCTAGAGGTTCAACACTAACTTCTGTGTTTCAACCAAGTTCTGTACCTGCAATCACTGAGGATTTTGCTTTAGAATATGTAATAATTTGGTAAATGATGGGTATAAAAAAGTCATAGTATTGGTAATGAGTATGCAAACTGTAGACAAACTTGTTCAAAGTCCTCACCCAAAGTGCCTTCAGATAAAATTACAGACATTGTACAGGTAACAGCCATCGGGGAGGTGTCACATCTCATTTTGTTTGGTTGGTTGGTTTGGCTTGGTTTAGTTTTTTAACTCTAAAGATTATTTAGTATTATAGGAAGGAAAAAACCCAGGTCTTTGTGCAACCTATCACAGCTGTAAGGAGAGTAAACAACAGTTCCACTGAGGACCCTTCAACTTGGGCATCTCCTGGGACATGTAAGTTCAAATCCCCACAGACATAACACAAAGAAAGTGTTCGTTTAAATTGACCTCAGTTTAGAGACAGTTTCAGGATAAGTAAAACTACATTGTTTAGTGATTAAAAAATGACATAAATCAATCTATCACTAAATAAATAGTATAATTTTCTAAACTGATTACTACGTTTTATTAAAAACTATCAGCTGTTTCTGCTCTCCTTTCTATGGCTCCAGAACCTCAGAGAGTTGAATTCAGCAAGCTGACTGTGAAGCATCCCTGTGCTTGCCAGAAGAGGGGCCTTGATAAGGAAAGTCATTGCAAAGTAAGTTAGTTTCACCCTGTGAAGGTCGACCTCCAAAATCCCAACTTTGACACACACAGGCTTGTAATTCCTGTGGAAATTACCATGTTTATTTTAAGAACAAGGAGATTTTGCAAGATAGAGCAAAGAATTCAAAAACAAGAATAATGTTTTGGTGGTTGAGGTACAAGAAGTTAAATTATATCATTAGAAACGTATATTACTGAAAAGACTTTTTCACTGAACACAGTAACAGATTGAATTTCTAAGATGATAATTACAGTCCTTCTGTGCTAAAATAATATTAGAGGCAAAACATTGGTTCTTACATATGTACGTTGAGGAGACAGTACCAAGAGTAAAATGGTTGAATCTCTCTTCTTCAGTCACAATCACAATGTTTCTTTAGCATTCTAGCAGTCCTCCACAATGGAGGAATCCATACCCTGACTATGAAGATATTTTCAGGAGATTATTTTTAATTAATTTAGAAGATACAGAGTCATAGCAGACTGTGGAGACAGGTAGGAGACAAGGGACACTGCCTCTAAAATCTTCTAGATGCTATTATGCTCACTACTGCTATGATAAGATGTTCTTACTTCCAAATAAATGTTCAGAAAGTTAAATGTGGATTTCAGATGCTACAATTGTGCATCTTAATGGATGACTGTACAACACTTGTTCCCAGGAGTTTCTGCATGGGCAACCAAAAGAGATGAGATCTCTTGAGCACTGAAGTGTTAGATAGAAGTATGCATGAAGGGAGTCTCCAAAAGTATATCATGATTCACACATAGATGCACATGAGGATATGTCATATTAAAATCAGAGTCATAAAATCATAGAATGCTTTGAGACAGAAGGGATCTTTAAAGTTCATCTAGTCCA
>NW_009617750.1:5476-18893 GCF_000690535.1 Cariama cristata | reverse complement strand
AATATAATAAAAAAACCCCTACTGGATGGGGTTGCTATAAATCACCACTAATACACATCGTCAGTTTTTCAACTGAGAATATTAGCTACTCTTTTTAGCACAGAACATGGATTACAGGACTGGCTAAGGAATTTTGTCTAAGTTTTTAAAACATCATCCATTAATATATTATACAATTGCTGAATCAAATCATTCAAAAAGATAGAGAAAACCAAAGCATGAAGTGTTTGACCTTCTCTCACAGCCCACAATTATAGTTCATGAGGCTAGGTTTAGTTGGGGCTTTTTTGGTTTCATTTTGAAAATGAGACTCTCACAAACTTGGCAGTTTTGCTGATTTTTAGAAGGGAGAAAGAGGAAAAAACCCATTTGTCTTTACACAGATCAGCACTGCATCAGCCTGTCTTACGATTCGTGTGTCACAAGTATCACACAAGTTCTGCTATACTTTGGAGCTCCTCAGAGGTCCAGAGCCTTGCTTAGTTCTCCACTAGGCAACTCTGTTTACAACCACAGCAGCTCTTACTGGAGGATGCTGCCTATATTGCACCTCTAACAACTTTTGCAAGGAACATCATGCAAGACGCATTATTCCCACCATTCACTAGGGCAATAACATACCTTATTCCTGTGCCTAATGCAATAGGAGTGCGAGAAAGTTTTGAAAGTGTTTCTATCACCTGGAGAAGAAAGAAACAGAAACCATGATTAGTTGCAGAACAGAAGCAATAAAACATTTGGTTCTCTATTGTTTAGTTATCAGCAACACCATTTCACATCGAACTATATAAACAGACACAGAATCTGGCTGTGCCAAACACGAAGGGCAATGAACTTCCATGGATTTCCCATGAGCTGGTCTTCAGTGCTTCTCTATTGGGGGATGTGACGGGAGCACAAAGAGAAGAAAAGCGAATTCTCTTATTTACAAATTTTAGCATAAGTAAAAGCCAATTTAAGTGGATTTAAAACCAGGTCATATATATTACAAATTAGGCATTCGATTTGCAATTGTACGTGGATGCAACTGTAATCAAATTTTACCTTACAGACTGCTATGAAGGTTCGGGTTTTTTTAATTGTAGCTCCAGAAAGAAAATTTGAAAGTATGAATTTGCGGTTTTCCAAACACTGGCCAGAAGAGGGAGCCAAATGCCAAACCAGCAGAAAGCCACCTTTTCGGGACCGGCTTGCAAAGGAAAGGTAATCTCTTATTAGCCAAACAGTTAAAGCTGCACATTTGGGCCCATAAGATTTTTTTTATTTTTAGGAGCTGGCAGCAGTCTGGAAGATCTCATTTTAAGAGAATATCTTCTCTAAGTGCTCAAAGTTATACAGTAAGAGAGGGAAAACATTAGGGAGGGTAGAAGACATGTACATATAGCCACATACATGGAGTTATTTTTCTGTCAGCTGTAACAATACAAGACTAACTTGTACTCTGCCTAGCATGTCCTCTCTGTCACAAATATTTTCTCTTATTTAGAGCACTATCAAATTGGCAAGACTTATTTGCTAGAAAGAGAAAAAGAGCCAAAATTAAACCCTGTCTGAATTTCCATACTTCCAATGACAAGGTTCCCCTGAACTTACCAGAAGTTTCAGGTTGGGTCTTTACAACTTAAAATCCATATTAAGCTGAAGTGCAACCTCCAAAGAAGGTTTTTATTGGTAGTATCAAAATTCAGTATAGCAATTCTGCGTTCCATGGGCATTTGAGAATAATCTCTGCAATTAAAATTGTTTATTTTTGAAGTTCTAATTAACGAGTAAGCTGACCATAAACACAGAGTTAAAAGTATATCCCTCAAAGGAAGAACAATGACATGTTTACAGAGGAGAATGACAAAGTAAAAACCACAGAGAATAACCACCAACTGCAGAGTTTATACTGAAGTTACAAAGCTTCCAAAGTGAATCAGGTCTCATATGCAAATGAGAAAAATTCAGAATGAACCACATTGTACTACTCCTGTGAAAGGAACATCTTGGGTTCATTTAAGCTGCTGTGAAAATTAACAATCACAGAAAACCTGGTTTTGCCTTACAGAAAAGTCAAAGAATAAGAAAAACAAATAAATATACTATGAATAAAATCAAAGGTGCAGGCACATTAGTTTCCCTATGAACAGAAGAACTGCAATAGGTTTTGGACATCATGAACAAAAGTTGATTGAATAAACCATAAAGTTAATTTAAAAACTATTTCACATTAGTCAAAAGGTCAAAAAGGAAAAAAAGACTCATTTAAAAAGTCTTGCTGTTGCAGGGGAGTTCTGGTTTCAGTAGCAGAGAACTTGCCTCTGCACACCTGTGAGAATCCCAGTGCAGGTCTGCAAGGACTGCTAGGCCACATGAGACAAGACACTACGGGAAGTGAACTGACAATTCAATAGCTGTCAAAATGATCTGTCCTGACAGATGGCTGAACATTGATTGGCAAAATCACAGGAAAAGAGGTTTAATGATTATTGAAACAGAGAGGGGCACATCTGTTGAACTAAATATCCCTTTCTTGTTTCAACATGTTATTTCCCAGCACATAGAAAATCTTTTGCAAACTATTCCACCCACACAAACCCTTTTCCTTAGAGGGATTCTCACTTATCTAGCAGAATCAAACCCAGCAGAGGTATGGTTTACTCTTCACAGCTAATTATGGTTGCTTCAAGATAACACAAAGAGATTTTAAAAAAAATCATGAATTTTAGGAAGATAACTAGCAAACGTTATTCCCAAAATGTACCACCAAATTACATTTTACAGCTATCAACATGAACACAAACAAAAGCAAGACTTAGAAATTAAAATGAATAGAAAAACTTTTTCAGGAACTGATGTGAAACCTTCGTTTCAGGGGGTAGGCATGGAAACAGGACCAAAAAACACACACCCCACACTCTGAGGAAGCCAGAAAAGTGTTTATGAGAACATGCACACACAGAACAGGAGAGAGAAAGGAACTGTATGACTAGAGACAACAGAAGACTACTAATAATTTTCACTGGTCTTAGAACAGAGGTGGTCTGGCACTGCAGGAAGAACAAACTAACATGGAAGGAAGCCAACGGGCAGATTTCTATCAAAAACTGAACACTGGATAATCCACTAAGAAGAAAACAGTAATCATCACACAACACCTGTCAGTATCTCAGAGACACACTGTGTTTTCCAGAAGCACGTGATAAAGTGTGGTCACACTGGCATCACAAAAGAGGAAAGGTAATGGGCAGAGATTGCTATTATTCTATTTCAAAACAAAACAATTTAGAACTTAAGACCATTAACCACCCAGTGTGTATTAAAGATTAAAATACTTAACCAAAAACAGACAAAACTTCACGAAATAAAAGGTAATGCTTGCCCATTGACCACTGCTATTAAAGCATAGCTTAAAACAGCACTACGTCAAGAAACAGAACGGTTTCTACTGAGGGGTCTTTTTCTTGCTGTTGTGATTTCCTTAAAAAACTCTTAAGAAAAAGTCAAGAATACTTACACAAGTAATCATACGTGAAACTACCACTTCTGGTCACCACAGTATTTCAACATCACATACGTGTAAATATATTTGCTCCAACATGAAGCAGGGGAAAGAAAGATTCTCCTTCCACAGGAAATTTCAGTTCTTTGATTCTGAGCCACTGCAGGAACTCTTAAGAGCTCCTGAATTTCTAGATCCATGGGGAAGGTCATAGTTATGTACGGGCTGAGTTGTCAGAAAAATCAATCAGAGTTTCAATAGATATTCATCAAAACAATCAAACTAAACCCAGCAAAATGTCTGATTTTCAACAAACTGACAAAAAAAGACCTGGGAGTTTTTCAGAACAGTGCTAGTTTGAAGCCTTAAACAGTTGACATGAGGGAAGCTATAATATAACGCAATTCTGAACTCCGAAATTACAGTGTACCATACACATTAAAGTCTGTAACATTCAATTTAATGCTTTTCATGCGCTTTTTTTGTCTTGCTCTCTTCCTTTCAGTGGAGTTTTAACCTGTTTTACCCATTTAACCCTCAGTGAATCCCCAGTTCTCTTCCACAGCAAGGACTCAGACAGATGCTCCTGTGCCTTTGAATGAGGCTGAACTGGGTCTGCTTAAGGGCAAAAGTTGCACTCCTTGCTTGTACAAAGTCCAGAACAACAGGACTTCCATGGCTGCAGGGCCTTTGCACACACGCTACGACCAGGAACAGGCAGTGAAAACTAGATACCACGTCAAGATTCCTATTTATGTTCTGGCTAGCTACAACACATGAAAAAAGAAATGTTTATATTCCAAAACATCCTGCAACGACTAAATTCCTTCACACTGGAGAACTCAATAACTCTGACTCTCCTGCAGTGAACCTGAAATTGGGAGATGTTAGCAAGAGACTTTGGGGCATAAAAGGAAGCTCCACCTGCACCCGCCTCAATATAGCTTCTTTGCACTGACTAATGCCGTCAGACAGAGGTTAAGCAAGTCTTTAGAAGTCACATCAAAGCCACACTTGCTTCAGGAAGATGTGAACATCCAAGTTTGTTTTTTCAGTATTTAGCCAGTTTATGCAAAATGACATGAAATTCAAATCTAGGGCCCTGCAAGAGGAAGCGCACCTCAGCCCACACCCTGGCGAGTGGCTCCGCTCCTCATTCATGTTTTGGGCGCAGCTGGTAAGAGCAACGGTCTTGCACTACACATTAACTTTTTACTTCATGAATTACTCTAACTGCAGATTTTTTTTTTGGCTTGGTGTTTATTATTGTTTCACTTGACTTACTGTTGTAGGTCAGAACCACCAGTTTATGTAAGCACTTTCACATCCCTTGTTGAAACATTTATTTTGTAATTTCCTGCAGACATACTCTTCAGTAAATCACATCAGATATTCCTATGCATACTTACAGCAGCAATACACTAGAGGGACTATCTTACTTCTTTCCACAGCAGTGGTGTGTCTTATTAAGTATTTTGGCAGGGGTCACTTATTAATCTTATTTCTTAAAAAAGAACTTACAAATAATGCGGTTCAAAAACAGACAAAGTACATTTTAAAAGTACTTTTCCACTTTTATAAGAAACAGAAGTAAATCATTTTGCAACTCACTGTCTCCCCAAACAGGCAACATTTCCTTGCTATTGAAAGCTGCTAGGTCAGGGCTAGGCCCATATTTATATTTCTGATGTTTACCTAAACTGAAAACATGAAGTGATCAAGAAATGTTGACAGCAAGTTTCATAGTTTATGCCAATAAAACCCAGAAAGAATCACTTGTGGGTTAGATCTTCAAAGCAGTTGTTCCCAAGTATGCACTTACATCAGGATATATTTTTCTAAGACACAGTAAAAGTCACCAAGAATTCACAACCATATTACATATCAGGTCTTTTTTCAAAATCCAGGCATCTAGCTTAGTTATTTAAGTGTTGTATTTTGTTGAAAACCTAGCTTTACTCCCTCCCTTGAAGTGAATTTATTTAGCAGATATGTAGAAACAGATTAGCATAACATAAAGCAGTTATTTGCCAATGAAAAGTATTTCCAGTACCATGCTACTTTGATAGATGCTCATGGGTTTCTTCCCAAACAGGTCTTATTTTACTTTGTCAAACTTTGGGAAGGGAAAAAAAAAAAAAAAAATCTTCAATATAAAGGAAAATTAATCCTTCAGATTAATGCTCCTTCAATAGCTCCTTGGCTATGGTCTCTCCATTCCAGTTTGAGTTATGAAAGAGTGGACCTTGAGCACTCTTTCATTCAAGAAAACTTTAGATCTCTAATTATGTCTAACATGCCCCCTTATCAACTGACTTTGAAATAGTTCTGTTGGGTTCGCTGATTTTTGGTTACATAACAGTATAGCAGTGTAAATAGAATACAAAAATAATACCTATTTTACATGTAGTTGTAACTACTCTCAAGCTAAGGTCTATGCATGAAGAGAGCCTGATGGCTGCATAAGATTGGTTTAGGTACCACCATCTCAAAGGGAACTACAGAGCTGCTGTTGCTTTCTCAGAGAAGCGAGCGTACCTATATTTTGCTATTCAGAAAGAAGGATGTTTTTCTGGCCATGCTTGACAAAATCTTAGCATTCTTCACTTTCACATGCAATATTAGTACAATCAACAATTATCACTTCAAGAATCAATTCCTTCAAAAGCCTTTCTCAGGGACACTCAAATTTCCATTGGTAGAAAAGGCATTTGCTTATTTGTTATAGGATGTGTTATACAAGAGAAATACTGCACTCCATTCTACATGAGCTTCCAGCTGGTTTCCAAGTAAAATTTATTAGCAAGACAACCATGAATATAAAATGGTTACACATACTTTAGACTACTTATCAAGGCTACATCACATTTGCTGTGTTTTTTCCTCACTTCATAACCTGAAAGCTTTGATTGAAAGAAGAGTATATTGGTTTTGATATGACAAATATCAAAGGGTTTAATTTAGCAGGAGAAATTCAGCTTAGAATCTTTTAGAGAATCAAATTAAAAGTATTGAAATGTAGGAAGTCTTCAGATATGTATGTGCACATATTAATTATCTGGATATATAAATACACTACCCAGAGCTCTGGGCAAATTATGAAAACCAAAAAGCTAATGCAAATAGAAATCCAACCTTACTAGACAAAACAAAGACATATACACTCTGCATCACTATGGTAAGATTCTTATGAGGACAATTCCAAGTGTCTCATATCCAGCATACTTCAAAGCTAGAACTGCTACGTACGCCCACGTGCTGAGTGAGTTTTCACTCATACATCAGACTGGAAGGAGAGGAGAACAAGAAAAGAGAAAAAGATAAATCATCGTTTTGCATCTCTGTCACCCAGAGATAAGATGAAATTGCTATACATAAATATATTCTCAAATTACTTATACTAAGAAAGAAGGTTTATCACTTGCTACTCTGCAGTTTACTAGACTCTGGACAACCCTGGATCAATACTTCATTTGGCACAGAAGAGGGGGAGGTGGGGAAATATATCTGAGTATCTTACCGTAATCCATCATTAACTTTTGAACCAAAAGACCTCTAGGAACTGTTACTTTTACATTTGCATTTAACTTGTCTGACAGATGTGAAAAAGGACACATAGCCAGACAACTCCAGGGTGATTACACAGCTGCTGATCTAACGAGCATATTATCCCAAGTAAAGGGCCTCCGTAAGTTAAATTGAACATTTTCTCTCCATCTGCCTTATTCTGGTATCGTGGTAGTACTCTGTGTTAGTTCAGATGACTTTTAATCAAACCACAAGCCTCTAGGGAAGGAGAAAGGATGAGGGCTTTTCAAAAAAGTCAGGACAAATGAAAACTCATTAAAAAGAAAAGAAAAGAAAGAGAGGAAAAAAAAAAAAAAACACACACACACACGGCCAAAAAGCAAACCCTTCGTTTCACATAATGGCACCTCTAACAGGCCCTAAAAACAAACAGCAAATTTCAAATACCAGCTGCGCAAATACGCCTCTACTAAATACTACTATGGCATACACTGAAGCGTCAAAGTCATAGACACAAACATGTCAAAGTCAATTTACAGCCTTGGCACCCACACCAGTATTTCCTTAGGAACATGATAGTCTGCAGACCTCCCACAGGTAGAAAGGTAATAGCCTGGTTTTGATTACACAAAGCTTCACATATAGCTGAATACCAATTTTCATCTATTCAAACAATTAAATCCAAGCTTTAGGTATAGAGCACTGATAGCTGCAACCCAAAGGAAAGTCGTAAGTTTGCTTTCCACAGGGGTAATCACCAGCTGTGGGATGCTGCCTGTTTCCTCACTGACATCACCTTCAGCTACCCTGATTCTGGCATCTCTCATCGTCCATGTCCATACTTCCATTTCCACTGAACTACATCCTCAGGAAATACACCTGAGGACTACGCCACCCTTCTTCCCCATCAAGGCTTAGCTCTGGCATAGTAGCAGTAAGGAAAATAGCCCAACTGTCCCAGGGAACCATGGCATAGAAATGCACAATCCCAAGCCAAGTTTTTTGTGACTGACAGGAGGCTGCCAGCAACTCCAAAACACAGTTTGAAACCAGGTGCCAAATGCTTTTATGCAGAGGCAGCAAGGGTAACACAACTGCTGTAAAAGCTGGTTTTGGCAGCCACGTGCATTTCCTCTAAACACAGAGCCCCAGCTCTGAGAGGAGACCTCAGAGTTGCTGCTGTGGGGATGCCAGGCTGGCTCAGGGCATGCAAACCTCCACACCATACATGTATTGTCCTGGGGAAGACTCATCTTGTATCCATTTTCGCCAGTGTCTCCACAGATAAAGTAGCAGGAAAGCCTTTTGCCAGACTGGAGGGGGGGAAAAAAAAATAGCCAAGACCAAAAACCTGCTGGGTGTTGCCTCTTTCTGTTTACAGATAAGCTAACTACAGAGATGCAGACTGCTGGGGCTTGAAAAGCCCTGGGGCATCAACAACTATAAAAGATGCAACATTTTCTCCAAAGCCTTGTAAGGAGGAGAGGTGAGGCAGGAAGGAGGGCAGTTTGGCACCAGGAAGGCAAGCAGAGCCAGAGAGATGGAAGAACATAATTTTAAAAAACCACTCTGGAAGATGTAAGAGGACAGCTAACCTGATGTCCAAAAGGACAGGTTAAGTCCAGGCATATTTTCCCCTTTTAAGTAAAAATAAAACATCTGACATTAAGTTACAAATATCCAAAACTGAAGAGTTCTGTTGCTGTTTTCTTTTCACATCTCTAAATTATACCAAGCAACACCTGACATTGTATGCTTACACTACAAATGTAAAGTATCTATAGCATTTTTCTCTAGAATAACAGTTAAAATAAAAGTGTAATAGCATAAATGTAGTTTCCAACAATAGCAAAGGGCAGGTTGGACCCTGCACTAACCAAACCCCTCCTCTACCCCTTTCATGCACTAAACATTTTTAACATTTTATCCCTTTTATAGGGAGTGATACCTCTGATCAACGCAAACTCCTGAATTGGAATAGTGGGACTGGCAGATGTAACTACATGGGACTGCACACATGATTCCCAAACATTACTTACCACCACCCCCCAAAAATAAATTAAAAAAAAAAAAAAACCACACCATATACAACAAGGTCAAAGAAGAAAAAAAAAAGGAGAAAAAAAAGGGTGGGTGGAAGGAGAGAAGCAAAACCATATGCTCTCCAGGAATTCATAAAACTCAATGTCATATTATTAGGACTATAATGAGCAAATCTTTAATAACGAGTATACAATTATGGACACAAATGTACACACATTAAACAAGAGTTGTGCTTAAAATCCCACTTTTTCAAACTTTAGGTCAGAGATGAGGTTACAGTTGCTAGTCCAAAAGCATGAAAGGTTCCCTATACAGTTCTGCTCTTATAAGGAACTGAAAAAGTCCAAATTGCACAAGCAGCACAGTCCCATTGATCTCTTGGTTCGTTTTGCCCAAAAGGCCAAGAGACTCACCAGAGCAAGCATGGGTGGAGGGAGTTTTAGCAGCTGCTTCCTGTCTGCAGCTCGTGGTTTTGGTTCTATGAATACCTTCCAGCCCTCACCATGCCTTCAGGGCGGTTAAGTTTGGGTTGGCTTTGGGGTTTTTTTTAAGATGTTGCTTAAAGAATGACAACCTTACTTCAAGCACTGCTGTGATATAAACAAGAGTACTTGAACATTGCAGCTAATAGCATGAGCAGACTGCCTTCAACACTATCCTTGTAGAAGATGGAGAATGAAATAGGATTTTGTCCTTTCCGGTGCATTTATTGCATTTCAGGTTTTGCACGGAGGGCAAAGGAATATGAAAGGATACGCCTAGGACAGTATTGTAAAACCTAGCTGCTATTAAATCATTCCAGTTCCCTTCATAATAATCTATACTTACCAAGAGCATCTTCAAACTGTAATCAGCTTTGATCAAGTGCTTGTTTTCAATGCTTTGTAAACACTCTTATTGATGACACCACAATTTTTTACCAGATTTTATATGGGTCATAACGCTCAACGATCAATGAAAAAACAGCTTTTTTTCTGCATTTTAAACAGCATATTTTAACATAATCTTACTTTTTTCCTAAATGTAAGCACCTATTTTAAAATCCTTAATGACCTAACAGTGAGATTACCAAAGGTCCTCAGACTTTGAACAGAATTTTTTTTTTTTTAAATAGGAATGGACATAAATCAATGCATTGTGTTTTTCAAAGTTACATTTCTTTTGCCACTGTCCTTTAACAGATTTCCAAATACTATTTTTACATCTTTGAAAGGCTCAAGCAAATTCTCTAAACTGCAACCACCAGTTTGTATGCTATGTATCCATTTTGGATGTTCTTGACCTTGGATGTTTAAAATTAGCATACAAATGTCTTAGAAGGAAACGAGTGTTTTTGCATTCATTATTGATTGCACCTCAAATACTGTTTTAGGTATGCACCCTGGAGTTTAAGTGACATGCGGTTTCTTCACTCCCACTGTATTATTTCACTTTAATATTTAAACTGATTCCTTGTCAATTTTTACATTAGCAAGAAGGATATTTGGAGGAGACTGTGCAATGGAGTTTTTCTTCCTCTCTTCTGCTAAAAGCAAAGGAAGATCTTTCTCTTCCTGTCTGGGGTGAACCAGTCACTGCCCCACTTCTCCCTTTTCTGAATTTACTTTAAACATTGACTACATAGATTCAACTAGAGCATGGGTTTGCTGAATGGTATCAGGTCACACCTGAACCATGAACTGAATTTACTCCAGTACACAATCACTGAAGATAAAAATATTTACTAGGGGTAAACACACACTGTATGTCCCCTTATTCTCCGGGAGAAAAAAAAATTTTCCCCTGCTACAGCGGGCAGCGCAAAGGGAAGTGAGCTGTTCTCTGAGGCAATTACCCTTCAACTCCCTCACAGTGGCTTACAAAAGCCCAAGGCTATCTTTCAAGCCTCATGCTCTACAGATCTCTCTTCTGTACCAGAAGAAACAAGGGATTGGATTAGCCCATCAGAAAAGCATTGCATTTACCTTCAATGCTACAAAAAGATACGCAGTACACAGGATGGCATAACTCACTTTCACTATCTTATTTTAAAAATCATCATCTTTGATACAGGATAAAAAAAATTACACTTGAGAAGATATCCTGCAATGGGAATAGCAACAGTATCAACTTCTATTATAGAAACCTGGTAAGAGCAGTGGTTTGGTTTTCTCCCTAATCGTCTGTTCATTCAGATTAAAAAAAAAAATATATAACTACACTTACTATAGTGAAAACAAAATACAAAGCGAGATTTACATTCTCATGTTTGTACCTAATTCTCCTTGAGCTGGACCCTTATACTGAAAATTACAAAATGAATGAAACTTATTTCTGAGAATTCTGAGAAATTCAAATAAATTAAAAAAATACTTGCTACTGCTTAACTATTGTCTTGCTTCATTCCCTGGAACATGCAGCAGCTTGCAGGTTGTATTATCTATGTGTATATCTTTTGTCTCAGAAAGAGTATGGCACTTCCAAAATGCCACTGCAGAACTGCACAACCAAGGGAAAGTGGGATTCCTTTTTTTTTTTTTTTAAACATTTGTAACATACTTGTACTTAACAGTGATAACCAACAAGATACAACTTCTGTGCTAGTCAGTGTCTGACTGACATCATATCCTCCTTGACACTGATGCTGTCCTTATGCTGCCTATGACAAAATTGAGCCAGCCAGACCTCAGAGAGCTTACCAACTAAAAGATCAGTTAGAAGACAAACAAACAAGACACTTATGGGTAGTTCATTTAAAATTACTTCTTCTTTGAACTTTCATCTAAAACACAGATCTATTTAGGTCAATGTTTGTTCCCAAGCCAGCCACCTATTAACATTGTAAAACAATGTACAAAAGTATTTGAATACAAGCAAAACAAAAGTGTTTGAACATGAGAATAACTACAGATCAAAAGCTCCTCACTTCTGTACCAGGCATAACATCGTATTAGGTGTTATGCCCATATTATTAAAAAGCAGAGTCAGAACCAGATCTCATAACAACTCTAAGTCCCTGGCCCGTTCCAAATTCTACCCCCCTGCCCACCAAATATAAAATAAAGGTACATCCTAAGCACTCTACACTCTATGACATGATGCCATCTCCACTTAAGGAAAACAATATTTGCTCTAACTCTTCCTGTCGTTTTCAGAGGGGGAGGTGTATCCATGGATGCTCTAACACAACTGCAGGGCTTCAGGGACTCTATTTCTCTTACAGGAAAAAAAAGCTTTAAGTACTATTTTGAAGAATACTTTATTCTTCTGTTGTATCAATATCTGAAGATGCACAGTAGCCAACATGTCTGATAGTAATCTGAGAACTGCAGCACCAGACCTAAACAGCAGAGAGGAAACAAATTTCTTTATAATATATCTAACAACGTTAAGTGACTCATATGAGACGTCTTTCAGATAGGGACTTGTTCTTCAGTTTTCACTTGTCTGGAGATTTGAAAGAAGATCTTGAGTTCTTCAAGTGCGTGATAGGGATCATACTATGTATTTTAGATGTAGATACTGTAATAAATAAGAGCAAACCACAGCCACGTATCACTAGCCATTTAGTTGCATTTAATATTAAGATGTCTCTTGGGATTTCACCAGCATTATTGACTTTAGAAATTTATCCCTTCTGCCTTACGCTCTTCATCCACTTGTTTCTGCCCTGCACTTGTTTGCTACCGTCTTAGCTGTGCCCAACTGTTAGCATGGTTGTGTCATAAATTACATCAGAGAATTGATATGCAGAGAGAGGAGGATGGACTGATTTCTTAAAATATCATTCTAAAGGGCAGATGAGCTCCTCTGCTCATTTCCCGGTTCAGCCATGCAAACAGGTACGCTGGCATAATAAAGGGAGCAGAGCAAAGGAGAGGCAGTAACTTCTGACATTAATATTGCCTCAGAGTACATAGGACTATACCTCACTTTTACGCTACAGGGTTTATAGGCATTTCCAAATATTTCTTGTGGGATTGAGCTTAAAAGTATTTGTGAAAGAGCACAGGACTGAACACATCCCAGACTGTTAATAGGTTATAAAACTTGTCAACCTTCAGTCTTAATTATTCACGATGAAAACATCTGTAGCACATAAGAGTTCAGGAGTTGGCATTTCAATCCAATACGGTGCGTCCAAACCAAACAATATCCAGAGTGTTATTCAGTCCCACTACCGTCAGTCACAGCAAAGGCCTAACGGTGAATGAACACAAGACCAACTGCAGGTGAGCAGATACACCTAGACAACACACTATGAGCAACGCTGAAAATTATTCTCTGTCCTAGACAAAAATAAGCTACCAGAAGAGGCCATGCTTTATGAACAACAGGCTCCCACATCTTTTGCAGTCAATGCACAAAGTCATTTTGGGGAGA
>NW_009617750.1:455-5445 GCF_000690535.1 Cariama cristata | reverse complement strand
AAAAAAACGGGGGGGGGGGGGGAGAATATATTGCAATCAACTAACCTTGTATAAGCACTCTGGTTTTACTTAACATACAATATGAAAGGTAAACCTTACGTGATACAAATATTCTCCCAATAGTTTGTCATAGGGATTACAGTCCCACTGAAAGGCAATGTTTGTGGTAAAGAGAGTTAAATTTTCATGGGTCAACTACCCTTGAGGAAAAAAAAAATAGTAATAATAATTTCAAACATCTCAGTCTCTCTTCAGGTCAGCAACAAAATTCACAAGCTTCACTATAAGCACAGGACGGGAGAAGCAAATGTTTTGAAGTTCTAGTCCATGTCCAGCAGTAACCTAGCTTGAGTTACTCCTCTACCTTCTCCTTTTTTGTTAATAGCAAACTTCAAATCTAAATCAGAGATCAGTTAAAATATAAGTTGATGAATGCTAAACAAAGTGACTGAAACAGCCTCAATGCCAAAATTTCAAAGAAGCTGTTAAGCATTAGTGCTTGTAGTTTTATCCCACACTAACTCTAATGTTTCTTAAAATTGTATCCCTTGATACATCTCCTTTTTTACTTGGCAAGTAGTAATTTTACTCCTCACAGATATTTCCAACAGCACAGAAATTCCCTTGCTGTACTCATACCAAAAACAGTAGCTTCAGGGATGGACAGTAACAAAAAGAGTGAAATAAAGCAATGCTTAACTGAGGCAGAAGTGTTGAAATGTAATCTTCAGATGGTAGTGAAGTCAGAGGATTTGGAGAGTGAGAAGTTTTGGGAAAGATGAGAGATGTCAACAGGAGAAAGATGTGAGAAAGGAAGTTGAAGGAGGGAGGGTGAGGCAATCGAGGAAGAGGAGAAGTCTCATTCTAGGAAAGTAACGTTGTCAGCTTCTGGAGGGGTTTGAGATGACAAAAACATCATCTCAAAAACTAGGAAAGAAGAAAACTGAAACCAAACCTGAAAAGCAAATGAAATACAAAATGAGAACACAGAAAGTCACAGTTCCCTCAATGGTAATTTGTTTCCAACAAAGATGTTGCATGTTTTCCACAGAAAGGAACAAAAATATCAATGTATGAATCTTCTTTGTTAACTATATTAACGCTGTTAGTATGCTGCTGTAGATGAGGTACATACAGCATGCACAGCACACACAATGTAGATTTTATGAGGTATGTGGATCAGCTCAGTACAAGGTACAGCATTTCTTCTGAAGTTAGATTTAACTTCTCAAAAGTTTTAATTACTGCTGTTCAAGAATAACACAATCATTAAAATCACTCCTACACAATACTTTTTGGTATCACTTGTACTGCAGATTATGGAAAAAAGCTTTTAAGACCTGCATTACAACAAATGATAACTATTTATTTTAGATTATGATAAAGGTCTAGCTCTTGGGCCAAATTTAGTGTTACACATGTAACCAACAGGCCACGCTACTGCAGTACAAGTTTACTTTTTCAGTGGATTTTGGATTACTGATGTGCTTAGGTTTCCCACTGTCTGTGACACTCGGAACATGCACCACATGGCCTCCAGCTTCAGAAGTCTACTACAACTCATTAACAACCAAGAAAGCAAGCAACAAAAGAGGGCTTCTGACAGGATTCACTGCCTTCCTAGCTCAAAGCTTCTCTGGCTACGAGAAGCTTCACAGCAAGGGGATTTTTCCCATAAGAATTTAGTCTGCCAAGAGAACTAACATGGATCAATTTAAAGCCATCATACAGTCTGAGGCACTCTGTCAGACAGATACTTTTCTACCAATCGAGCAGCTTTGATACAATGGTACCAAGTCACAACACTTTGAGAATGCTGGCCTTGCTTTTAACATTTTACCTAACATTATGAAACAAATTTATAGCTGAATTCCCCTGCATACCCAGAGCTCTACACTTGCAAGCATGCAAGGAAACACAAGTTACTTTGATACCACACTTAGGTGCATGACCAAATTTCACTGTGTCTGAGCAAATTGTTCTCAACACACACAAATAGCAGAACAAGATCTAATATTAGTTGAGTAGCTTCATCTATTAGCTAGTATCTATTAATGAGTATATTTTTCATTCTGTTAGGGGACTAAAGTTTTAAAAATAATCTCATGACTTAGCATAGAAAGCAGCTCAACTTCTATGTGAGCTTAAGTTATTTTTACTTGGCAAAAGCAATACTTTCTTTCAAATGCTCATGAAAACAGCTGCCTCTAAACCAAGCACCTGGATTCATCTTCACTTCCCATTTCTGGGAAGCCGCTTGGAAAACAACATTTTGGATTTTCTTCCTTAACAGAGTAATGCAATAAAGCATCTTTCACGCCTCCCAGAAAAATACATTTAAGGAGGAAAAAAGCTTATTACGCTCACTAATCCTTACTCACTCTCCTAAATAAGACGTATCTTTTCTCTTAGCCATAACCAGGAACATCCAGACTACATTCCATGTATTTCAATGGCAAGAGCTGAAGACCTGTCTTTTAGCATCAAACTATGCCTATGTTATAAGGCACAGGTACCCAAATTAAACAAACCAGATTAGCTTCTACACAAACGAGCAAATATCATTATCTTAAGCACTCTATTTGTGCCTCCTGAACTAGGCAGAGATGTGAAACCACATTAGCCCTGAACAGTAACACACATAAATTTGATGAGACCCTCCTGTATGCCTCCTGCCTCCCAATGATGCTCAGCCACTTCCTAGTGGACAAAACAGCAGTAAGAGCGGCACAGAGGACGGCAGCCCTTGCTGGCAGGACCTGCTGCAGCAGAACGTGCTCACGCCAGCAGCGTCACTAGAAAAAGCCCAGGTCTCCCTTCCATCATAACTTGGAGGTCTGAACAGCCAAGCTGTGGCCGCCTCCACGCAAAGGGAGAACATAAGTAACTCGAGTCACTGCAATGGCCTTGCAGCCTGACTTCACACCCAAGTTTTATAATCACAAGAGTTGGTACGCTATTAACAAAGTCTCAGATTTTTTCTGCCCGTCCCTTTATATGCCTTTTTTCCTTTACACGCCTCAGACAACTCAGACTGCCACCACATGGACTCTCTGCTTCTGCAAACACACACACACAAGCAGAAAATCAGCACAAAAGCATAAACAAACCCTAGAGCTCGCCACACTTCCCTGCCTTGCACTGCACTCTCCGTTCAACCCAGAGCTGTGCACTGGCAGAAGACTCTCTTGCTATTTCCATGTAGCATTTTCGCTGGAAAGATCTCAATCACTTTCTGGAGTTCATAATCCAGGTACTTCTTATTGCCTTATTTTCTATGGCACAAGCCTTGTTTGGCACAAGCCAGTAGTGGGTTTCAGAGTCACATCTGTGAGTACTGATTTGATTAGAAATAGAAAGCTAAACCCTCCTCTCAGATTCAACGATCTCTCATTCAGTTCTAAACTAGGAATCAGTTACTGCATCTTGGAATTTGATAAATGAACTCTGAGAAACTCAGGAAAAGTAAATCTGGTCTCAGTCGAAATTTCTGACCTCTTGAGACATCACAGCAGCTCATATATGGATGCATGGATCAATATTTGTTATAGACACCAGAACATGAATGATCTCTCCTAAACGCCCCTCTATTGCATACCACAAACTGACTATTTTTTAATGTCAACTTCTTTAAAAATTAAGAGAGAGAAACATGGTTCTAAGAAAAACCTACAGGTCAGAGTTAAAACATCCTTTTGAGTCGTTCCAATAAATGAAAACATAATTTATGGCTTGCAAATTTTAAATTTTTTAAATCATTTTATTGAACAATTTGTGTCAAAACTGTAAGTTCCTTCTTTGCAGCTTAATCTCAAGAGTTTTGGGGGTGGGGGGTGGGGGTGTCCGTTTGGACCGAGGTAATAAAACTACCAGAACATCAGTGCTAAGAATTCTTTTTTCCTTTCCAGAGGTTTGCTGCTGCCAGACAATACCGAAGACTGGTCTCATTGTGCTATTCAAAATATAAAAATATGCTCTGGATCTGATGCAAGAGGAAGCAAACAAAACCACACTTGAAAATTTCTTCTTTACATGACCAAAATGAAGGAAGATACCCTCATATTCAACTTCTAACAAATGTATAAGAGGAAAAGAAGCTGAATTGCAAGATTTCCAATAGAGCTATAGTTCTCCTCTTGCAAGCAGTGAGTACTTATCTGGTAGACAGAAAAATCTGAAGATGTATTTAAACAAGCACAGGAATAACAGGACTGGTTCTCCCGGTAAAAACCAAGAGACAAAACAAAACTGTAGAAACAAACCTGAAACACAGAAACGGAAAAGGCCCAATAAACACTGTAGGGAGAGGGACATACACCAGACTGCAAAGCAAAGTGATGAGAAAGGCAAAGAATGAAGGCAGTGATGAAGGGCAAACCATAACTGACCAGGGAAAATAAGTTTAAACCTTATGTGATGAGAGCATAATTAAGTGGAAATGGTCAAACAGATTATATTCTTTAGGTGTAAGGCTAGAGCAAGGGAGAACACAGGCCAGCACCAAAAGCCTAGCACGGAGGAAGGAAATTGGCAGCTCTGCAGCCCAGAGCCTGCAGCAAGTAGTCAGAGCAGTCTGCGGTCTCTGCTCTCCCACTTCACCATCTTCCTGTGTCTCGCCCCTCATCTCTCTTCCTTTTCACTTTAATATGGACCAATAAAATATTGTCCATACTACTTCAACTAATTTTAAGAAATCCCAGCAAAGTTATCAAACAGGAAAACTTGAAAACTTTTCATCCCGTACACATCCCATACTTCTGAACTTGTACCATGGGGGAAACATATGCTGCTACTTGGTATGATTATTGCGTTGTTAACGTGAGGTTTGTAAGTAGCCCCTCTTCCTAGTGTTCAGGAGACTATTCGAGGCACAGGTGGACCCCTCACTGCCACAAGGGAAACAGACATAAGGAAGTATCTATAAGCTCTACAATTTGAGTAGAAATGTTCTCATGCACTCCTGTAACTCCACATTCAGCATCAGCATGCT
>NW_009617750.1:0-424 GCF_000690535.1 Cariama cristata | reverse complement strand
TGAACCAATGGTTAATCTACTTAATAACACAAAGGCAAGATTTAAGATCAGTCTGCTTGTGGCTCCTACAGATTCTAAATTTATGCCACCCACCTGTACATGGCAAATGTCCATCAAAAAACCAAAATGTAAATGTGAATTACTCTGTACAAGTTCAAAATCAAAGTGCATGTTACACTTAAGTTCCTAGTATTTGAGCTCTTTCATTAAGTTTTGGATGATATTATCTAATGCTTGCCAGATATAGGAAAATTACTTTGTCTTTCCTATGTTCTGAGAAAAATTAATTCATATTCCATTTTGTTTAATTTTATAAGGAAAATGTCTGTACAAAGTGAGACAATACTTGGATATTTTATTTTTAAAAAATCAGATGCCTGGTCTAGAATCCACTTTTTCAATCACAAACGACATGCTAAAGTGT
>NW_009617749.1:5389-5961 GCF_000690535.1 Cariama cristata | reverse complement strand
GCCCAGCCTTAAACGGTGACAGGTAGAAATCCAGTCTTCCTGTGTAATAATTTTATAACAACTGCTTACATACACAGAAGAGGTATTTCATAATGAAGCCAAAATTGTATGAAATTATTTCTGAAAGTTAAAGAATATTTATACCAGTTATTGATTAAAGAAATGCATCACCACCTTCTCAGTCACTTAATCCATGCTAAGCATGCCAAACACCTTTAAAAAAAATACAGAGGTGACAGTTGCAAGAACAAAGCGTCAGCAAGTAGAGCAAAAGATTCAGAAGTGCTGCTTTACTTTTCAGCTAATTGCAGTGCCGTTAGGGATACAGAGATACAGAAAACAGAGAGTTTAACTATATCTTAACTGCAGACAGCAACACTGAGATGGATGCAGGTGCTGAGTCTCCTAGCAGCTGTATATAACATATCACAGGTGATGAAGAAGCCATTTAAACACCAATAAACATTTTAAACTACAACTACTGTTGATAGATGCCCAGGTTATGCAAATGCATGGTTTCTGTCTAAATACTTATTACAGAGGCAAGAACTCAGAGGCCCTTCACACCACAC
>NW_009617749.1:422-5358 GCF_000690535.1 Cariama cristata | reverse complement strand
CCAGCCCCATACAGTTCAGCCGGACCCTGGGCCAACGTGGGCAGGGGTTGCTGCCCACTGGCCTGGCCCAGTGACCAGCAGGTGGAGGCAGCACCTGGGCCAACAGAAACCTCAGCCCCTCCTGCCCTGGTGCTCTCAGGGCTGGCCCCAGACACTCGGCTGACCACATCAACAACAAACAGCACACCAGACCAGTACCAAAAGGCTGTATGACGTACCACTCATACAGAAGAGGGCTAACAGAATAATGATCTGGGGGGCAGAGGACCAAAAAAACCAACCAAACCAACCACCAACAAAACCCACAAACCACACTTCATTTTCCAATACCTTGTTCATAATTTGACACTGATTTATAGCTTTCATGAATAAAGTCACAGCTCCATTTTTTTTATTGGCTGCTACGCCTTTCCCTAGGTGCCAGACAGACTACTGGTGTTGGTGGAAAGGCAATCTTTTTCATGCCTGTTCATAAAATTAACTATCAACAAACATGCAGTAGTTTAGTTTGTCACAAATCAAAAGGTTCTTCAAATGAACTCTGTAAAACCTTTAACAAATCAAGGAAGCCATCCATCCATCCAAATGATTTTTAAGTCTGTCTTAATCACGGCATGGTGATGTCTCATCTTGGGAATTGAAAAATGGAAATAATACACCCCTCTCCCTGCCTAACAGAAGCAAGATGTCAGCTACACTGTAAGGCAGCTCATGTTAAATAGGAAGGCGACAGAGGATCCTGTGGGGAAGCAGGTTCCAGCAGCCCCTGATGGCTGGATAGCAGCCTCCCTGCCTGCTGCAAGCTGACACACTCTTGCAGGGGAACATGCCAAGACGAGGTGATGACTCAGTACAAAAAGCACCCCTCAAGCCAACTACAATATGTTTCTGATGTCTCACGGATGCAATCCTCCAGGAAGAATCCCCTTGGCAGGATTTGACTGAATCATTTCTCAGGTCAATACTTCAGTTTCAGTATTTTAAAACTGGCATTTTACTCTGCGCTACCCCTGGCTTTATCAGGACTAAACTCTTGAGTATACAACTACCAGTAATACTACACATTTTAAAACACCTTGACTGAAGTCATCCGAAATGTTTATGCTTCAGATGAAGGTAATGCACTACACAAGCTATGCTGTCCTGTGGAAAACGCGTAAAATCCATTGAACAGCTCACGGATCTACGAACAATACAAATGGCTCTGATCTTGCCTCCTGGCTTGCTGGAGACCAGGAACCTCTGCATCTGTAACTCAGAGCACTTTGAACACACCTAGCTGTCTCTGCAGGTACATGGAGAGGTTAAGGCATTTTTCCAAGTATTTCTACTGCCTACAACTCGCATTCTACATGTCCTTTATACAGGTCATATACAGAAACTCCAGATCTACAAAGTTCACAGATACTAGCGTGCACCACACGAACTCTTATGTCCCAAACCTTAGTAACAAAGTTGAGGTTTTGAGGATCTATCACAGGCTGAGAAAGTCTGAAACGCCCAGAGCATCACGTTTCTGCCAGCTGAGTTCCCCAGATACTGGTACGTGCTCCGAGATAAGCCCAGATGTTCCAGTTATGACAGAGCTAACAGACTGCACAGAAGCCTTCCTGCAATCTACAGCCATTCTCCTGCCCTCTTCAAGGTCCATATAGCAAGCACTCTTAGAACAAGATCCCAGCTTTGACCTCCCTCTCCGCAAGACAGAGCTAGAGAAGCCACTCACCCTGTAACTCCTCAGTTACACGACCTGCTGTGCAACAGCAAAAAATATCAGACAAACCCACATTCTACTGCAGAACTTGAGACACGAGTTAAGCTGTGGAAAAAGGATAATTCCCACTACCCAGCAGAGCCCTACAGTGCCGAATTCTGGAAACCCAGACGCACTTTAGCCTGATACTGAAACCTAGGCGGTACAGAAGCCATCAACAGCCGTAAGCAGCATCAGCCACTCATGAGGTAAAGCACAGCTAAACTCCAAGCCAAAGCAATCACTAGAAGTCTTTCGTTTAGAAGCTTGACATTCAACTTTGCTACAAGTGTCTTTTGCTTTGAATTCCTAGGAAAGCAACTTTTTACATGTGAACTGTCATAAAAGCATCCAGTCTTGGCTTTAAAACCCTTAAAAGTTACTGTTTTATTAATGTAATTGCAGGCCTTTCTGAAGGCCTTCAGCAGCAGATCTCCTTCCAACCAACTGCCACACAACATTTAGAGCTTTGCACTGATCAAATATATGAGACTTGCTAGGGGGCTGGAACCAGAGTTTATGGCTGGGTTTTTAGCAAGGTCAAGTGTACAGTACAGAGCCAGACAGATACTGAAACACCCTAAATCAAGCAATGAAGAGACCAACATCTTACTATGCTTGGAACTGACTGTTAGCAAGCAAGAAAAGAAACCCCAGATGCTTTGACTCATGAGCCTCTGGATGGGAGAGGGTGGTGAAAGATGCAAAGAAATCCTCTACAAATCCAATCCAGCCCTATGTAAATACAATCCAATCCTATATAAATACAACTTTTCAGATGCTTTCAGTGCACATGCATCACTGCCAGAGGGATTAACACTAGTTTCACTCCTGACAGCCACTACCTTGTGCATCCACCAACTACATATGACAAGGGCTACAAGGCGTATTTCATTCTGCCGTAAATTTACTGACACCAGCAAGAATGCAGCAGACCTTTTAGCTCTCTATTTCCAGGGTTTTACTGCCTAGTTAGAAAGCGTGGCAAGGTGAACTTATTTGGAACGAGCTTCAGGTTCCTGCCATAAGAAGCATTCAGATGGAAAAGTTATCTGTTGCCAGACAAAAACAGTTGCCAGCCAATATGCCAACCACATGGATCATTTCTGAAAAGCTACAGCATTCCACAAGTGGATTTTTTTCCCAGCATTAAAAACAATAAACAAACTCAGGTTGCCAAAATTCTGTATGTTATGTGTGTTCTGGCGTTTCATCAGCAGGGTCTCAGAGCATGGGACTTCCACTATACAACTGCCTCTGATGTGGTCTGGTTTGGAATACTAAACTCAAGGCTGGAATTGCACTCTGAAATCCAGTCCTTAACCTGTAAAGAGCTCATTTACAGATCTACTTAAACAACAGTATTTAATTTCCATATCCTTTGAAAACACAATCCCACAATTTTAAAATTTAGTTACCACCACTTGATTCTTGTCTTAAATTGTACAGAGTACAGACAGTATCTTCCCTTCCTATATGCATACCTAATTAACTGTATTGCTGGACAATATAGCCCAAACTACAAAGCCATACCACATGGATAATGCAATGATTTCTTTAGGACTCAGAGTAGTAATAGTTCTGCTTTTTAAAGGGTTTTTTGGTTTGTTTTCATAGTTTGTTTCTTTCACAGGAGGCAGAAAGAAAGATAAAAATATTTAAGAATGATTTAAACAACTAAAAATAGCATACATTGGAACAAGAAACAAAACCTTCAAAGAGAAAATGCACTTAGGCACAGCAAGCTTGTTTCATGAGGTGGTAAAAGTATTTGCATCTTGAACCTGAAGAATCTATTCCAAGGAATCCTGCATCACATCTTTTCAGTTAATTTCACTTCACTGGAACACAGGGGTTATTACTGTACCACTTTCAGTATTTCAGAAACACAAAAACTAGAGAGATATTTAAGTGCAAGACTCTGCTTACAGTTAAAAAGAGACATCCGTCTTACAAGTAGAGTTCACAGACATGGTTATTACTGAAAGAGAACACATAGGCGAAGATGTTATTTCCAACCACAGTCTAAATGGACGGAAACACACTTTGCCTTCATTCCACATATCGAGTTCACCCTGGTAACAGGAATTCTGTGCAGCCCTTGCTGCCAGGAACATACTGCTATAGGAATGACTACCTAAACACATGTTCCTAGAAATAGCAACTAACATATGTAGAAACATGGAGAATTCTTAATAGCATAGACATGTTACTCAGAAAGCATTAAATAAGTGTTTCTCAAATCTGTTGGTATAAAAAGAGACTGCAGAAGAGATGAACATTGTGATTATTATCAGACATGCACTGATCCTTCCACTTAACTCCGAGCCTGACTTCTCACTTCGGTTTACTCCAAGAGTAACCGGTGGTTGTTTGAAACCACAATTACACAGGATGGCCGAACATTCTGCAGCAAAAAAAAGGAGCAAAAAAAATAAAAGTATATTTCCAGTTATTTTAAGCAGACGAAAAAGTATCTAGGGGATGACTCTGTGCAAATCCTCCACTTCAAGGCTCCACATATTCTTATGTACAGGGTTTTCAGAAAGATCTGTCATCTTTATTGCTCGAAGAATAGGCTCAGGACTGCAGGACCGCAGCACACCCATCACCATTACATACTTCCCTAAAAAAAACAAGCAAGCATGAAATTTATATTAACCTTTGATTTTCATTTTAATTCCAAAAGCAAAATACTTAAAACCAAGTAGTTAAACATTTTGAAGTAAAGCTGCCCATACTTGCAAGAAAACTCAAGGAACTAAGATTGCTTAGACCTACATTTCAGAAAAAGGCTTCATTATCCGTACAGCCATTTTTACAGCAGATTTTACTAGATTTTCATATACAGTAAGAGTCAAAACCAGCACACAATTCCTCCTTCTGCCATGCAAGTGGAGGAAGGACAATTCAGAAGACTGAAAATTAAACAATGTGACCATTTTGTACCACAATTCCTGCAATGTGGCAGTCCAGCTCTTCTCCAGTTGAATTAACGCTACTGGTGAAGGGAAGGAAAGAGAAAAGCAAAGACAGATCCCTATCCTTGTTCCTAGACTCACAGCTCTTCTCTGCAGCACCCCAGTTTGGTCAAACATTTCCTGTAACTGTGGAGAACTGAACACAGGCCCTATCCTTACTGGAACTCATAGGGGAAGACAGCATAAGTCTTCACACTGACAG
>NW_009617749.1:0-391 GCF_000690535.1 Cariama cristata | reverse complement strand
CAAGTCCTCACACGCCCAGCCACAAACACTCCCCTGCTGCAGCACACGCTGCTCCTTCTGCGACTGCTACAGCAGCACAGATTTTTCAGGATGCCTCTTTTTGTGAATGATGGCGTATGTCCAAGCAAGCACTCTGCGCAGCTGCACAAGCTCAGCATGCCCCCCAGACACACACTTAACACGCTGGCAAGAACCACTCTTGACGCTCCATGTAGCCAGCGGCCATGCAGCCCTGCAAGAGCCTCCCGCCTTCAGACAACGGGCGCACCGGGCAGCCCCGCGCAGGGAGCACCCTTGCATTACCGGCCGTGAGGCCTCGTGTACACGTGCCCAGCAGAGCGCCAGCGAGAACGCCCCCGCGCACCCACCGACCCCGGGCAGCGCGGCGGAG
>NW_009617748.1:0-15863 GCF_000690535.1 Cariama cristata | reverse complement strand
AGAGCGTCTTCCTTATAGCAGACTGTATTCAAAGCATACCTATTAGTTTTGCATCTTTTCCATTGGAGTTGGTTTTTTAGGAAGTTAAATGTCTATTACCTCCTTTTAACCAACCTTCAAATCCACTATTCTTAAATAAGAGCTTCTCTTGTTATCTGGAACTTAAAAGTGCACTGTATAGAATACTGCAACATAAGAGAGGAATGTTATCAGACCAGGAAGATGCTTAATTCAGGAGTAAATTGTGCAGACATTCTTTCTTCTGGCTGTTGTTCAAGGTAGCAGTTTTTAGAATAGTATCTCATGTAATGAAACACAAAGCAAACCCCCTAATTTTTCTATTTCAAAATCTGTATGTTCAATGATAGAGTAATGATTTTGAGTGTTAGGTGGATGGGGAGAATTTGATAATTAGACAATATGGCTATCCACAGTTAATATCCTTTAACACCTATTTTTCAGGGTAAAAGCCAACTGTTTAATGAGAGTTTAAAGAAAACTGGACTGTTCTGTTTTTTTTTCCATTTCCTTCAATTTTCTTTGTAACAGTTTTCCAAAGACAGAATCCTGGACTAGATAGATTGCTGATCTGATCCATTATGGCCACTCCTGTGGTCCTTAACCAAAGATATTTCTTTCCAGAAAAGATTAGCCAGATAATTAGAACGCTCTCATTTTACAATTTATACAATGTGTGGGAAGTTTTCTAATGAATTTTTTTTAATTAGAATTGAACAACTGTTTCCAGTGCTACTGTTTTGTTCATCCGTTAATAAGACCTCTTGCGATAAATCCTTGTTCAGGATAATGAGTAAAAAAGAATTATACTTGATGTAAATAAAATTCCCCAAAATAGATTTGAAATATACCTAACTCATCCCGCAAACGGTTTGAAATGTAACTGATTTTGTCTATACTAATCTGTCCAAACCATGTTACTAATCTAAATCAAGATCATAAGAAGTTATGGTGCTTACCTTTTCATAACATTTCCTTAACTACTTTTTTTTTTTTCCTGTATATTTCTTGCATTCCATTTTTCTGTAATCAAGCATATCATACCCAGCAACTGCCTGGGGTGCAAATTTAGTATAACTGTGCAATGTTTTCCTATTTTAATTCCACGTTTTACAAACACTTCTATGGATCTTCTGTTGCCTGTCTCAGCTATGTGGAAACTATAACAAGGCCTTCAGTAGTACTTATTACGGAGCATAGTTACTGTTCTCTCTGAACAGAACCAGCTCCTGTGCTCTGAACAGCCCCAACTAGCCATCTTTCTGTAATAAACCACCCCTTGAAAACCCTTTCCGTATTCCTGCTCCCAGTAATCTCCCTGCAAATATGAAATGCCTCCCTAATATTATACTGGCTAGAGACATAAGGCATGCAGTGTTCAGGCCTGCGTCAATATCTTTGGTCCTTAGATGGCTGTAAATGGAAGATTGACAATATTGCAGAGGGGAGATCCCCAGCTTGCCAGCAAGACACACAGAACTTACTGCCTGCCCTTGAAGGCCTCCAGGATATTAAGCCTTACATATGAGTTTACTATTTATCAATAAGCTATTATGGGATAACCTTAGAAGGTTTCTAAAACATTTTCCCCAGAGCCTCATACAACTTCCTGACTTTATAGACAAAGGCATATGAAAAATTGTATCAATAAAATTTTTTAATTCTCTAAAATATTTTTCCTCTGAAACATGTCATATACAGAATACAGGATGGGTTGGCATTTTAAAATGGTTTTGTGGATCCTTTTCTAAGGCAACTTGCATTACTAGCTTGCAAATTGACCATTTGAGTAATGTATCCATCCCAAGACAGCTTTTCTGAGAAACCATCATGTGTTCTTTTTTCCTGCCTATCTCCTACCCTTATTATTACAGCAGTTAACTTTATAGAAGGTGTTTGGAGTACTATACACTGTACAAAACAGAGTAAAAGGCATGTTCTGTCCTGAGAAACTTACATTTTAAACAGAGATAACAAACAAAGGACTGGAGAAGTAATGACCAGAGAGAGGTGAAATGTCGTAACAATGATCAGACACTTGCTCAGTGCCAATACCAAAAATGTAGCTAAGGTTTTTGTCTTGTGATCTCATGTATCAATTTTTAAAAGAAATGCAATCAAAGGAAAAGGAAAAAAGTAATGATGGGCTATGCTAAGTCTAGATACACAAGTCCCTTCACTATAGATTTTTTTAGTAATTCTTTAGCATTTTTTTTTTTAGTTTTCAGTCTTAAATGTCATGCAGAATTAAAGCAATTCATGATCAGTTAAAATTTTAAATATTTAAGACAGCAGTATTTAAAATTAACTGTTCTCCATTTACTGACTGTTACTTGGATCCAAAAAAATCTTGTATTTTTGTAAGCATAGTAAGCTGCACTGTTTTTCTTTAAACTTTAGGGTATGAATTATATTCCTATAATGACAGCTGCAGGGTGGAATGTTTTAACACACTGGAGTGAGATATATCTTGGACACATTCTTGGTATCTTAAGTTCAACATGCTCCATATGGTGCCACTGAGCCAGTGATTTTGAAGAAAACAGTCAAAGACTGCTGAAACAGCGTAAAATACAAATTAGTCTTTGCTATATAAGTAAAAAAATTCACTGTCAATCTTTTCAGCTTTCTGCATGAATACTTCCAGCAACTTTTAATAGTAGTCCCCATGTTTTAAAACAACTGTTGAATTCTAGCAGAACAGAGTAAAAGATTTTGGGCTAAGAATGCATACTCATTAACTGTATTATGCCTAAGTCTTATGCAGGAGCGCAAAGGGAAAGGAGGTTGGACTTCCCTGTGCTTTAGTCTTTAACACGGCTGCAGGGATTATGTGTTGCAAGTTTTGTGAGAAGTAGGTTGCTCTTTGTTAACTTGGTCCTCTGTGAGCACAAAAGAGCCATGAAAGAGCTGTGTCACAGGGAGTGCCTTCAGTCCTACTATTGAGAATAGTAATGATAGGGTACCCTGTAGTAAAACTATGTCATAACCATTGTTATGACTTAAATATTTCCGTGTTTGTGGTACTGGATTAGCTGGGAATTATGTTTTCAAGACTTTGGACTTTTTTCATGTGTGTTTTTGTTCATAGTATCATGACAGGTAGGAGTTAATGTACGAGTAACTTGCTTATCTATCTTGTATCTTAATGTGATTGGATTTTTTTCAATATGAACTTAACCCTGAGTTTCCTGAGTTTATATTCATGCTTATGGATTTCAGAACTCTTACAGCATACTTGCAGTTCTTAATACTGAAGTTATTGGTTCATACCCTAATTTTAACTCTATATTGACTGGATGTAAATTTTAGTTCTGGATTATTATTATTATTATTGTTATTAATATTATAGTTTTTTTAAAGCATCATACATGGACTCCAAACAAGAAACCCAAGGATCACACATTCATGCAAAAATTCTGTCTCTTTCAAGTATTATCAACCTTAAATCATTTTGTATTGATGTTAACTCTTAAGAACAGTTTTACAAATGTAACAGAGCATAAGAAAAACACTCACAGTGCACCAGCCTGTTAACCTCTACTTGTGCACCTTTTCTGTCAGCAGAGGAGCAGAATGAAATGAGAGCATTACTGATGAATTAGACCCTTAAGGTGGTGATTTGCAGAGTTGTATTAATTTGACGTTGCACATTACAGCCTGAGTTGATCTAGGAATTTACTGCCAGAGGAAGATGGAGGGCTTGCTCCCTCTTCTCCCCCTTTTCAGACTTGCAGCTTCTATCTCAGGTTCTCTCTGCACAGCAGAGCTAAGGCAGCGGAGACATAGGGGATATTTTAAAGAAAAGGCCCAAAGAGGTGTGGCCACATGATTTTTAAACAAGGATGTAATTTGAGACACTGAATCTAAAAGTAAGAAACCAAAACACAGTCCTTGAGCTTCTTCCCCAATGCTAAACTGCTACCATCTATAAAATCATTAGACAAGGACTGACAGGTAACTAGCATTTTAGTAATCCTATATTAGAGCTACCTGCACTGCTGTAGTCCCTCTAGATATAATTAGATAAAACAATCACCAATAGTTTGTTTAAATTTCCATCTTTAAATACAGCCTGAATGTCAAATTTCAAATGATAATTACTTATGACATGTTTGTTAAATCCTTTGGGATACAACTAATGTTGGTATCTGTGGTAAAGGATCTAGTTGCCAATAGATTCATAAATAAAGTTCTTGTACGCTTTCAGAAAGTACATTCAAAGCATGCAAGGTCTTGATACAATATTTCTCATAGTAAACAGAGGTCAAATCTCTGCTTTAAGTGAAAAACAAAACTTAATATTGTCGTTACACACATGACCAGAACATCAATGATACATTAAGGTGGATGTTTTTTCCTCGTATGTAAAATTACCTTTTTTTTTTCTTACAGCAGCTAGATTCTCTGGCATAAAATGTGTTTTAACACATTAAATTTAAACATTTGTTGATGTTCGTCCAGTCACTGGACATACATTGGTATATGTTCTATGAAAGACTTATTCAGCTGTACCTCCCTCATCAGTGATAACTGTTTAGGCTTTCCAATCTCCACAGCCATCCTAATCCATTTGATATGATGATGTAATGTAGCTGTCACAAAACACTGTCCCCTTTACTTCAGAAACATAAGACTTCCAAGCTATACATGTAATCTATCCTGAGGAAATAATCCCAAGGGATCCACTTGACCCATCAGTGCCTGCCTTCATTTTGTGCCATGGGTAGACTGGTTGCTTTGGTTATCTGCTCAGCAGGATTACAATCCCTGTCTAAACTGGAAGACAACTGTACTTTTCTTCTCTGAGCATCAGTTCATCCTCACTATGTGTGAGAAGCTCGTGTTAAGCCACATGTTAAGCTTGCACTTAACTGTTCCAAAACAAATTTGTGTATGAAAGGCCTAACAATTTTGTTATACTGGTCAGCTGGGACGAAAGGAGGACCTCCTTAAGCCAAACATTCTTTATGATGAAGAGCAGAGCATGAAAGGAGACCAAAACCTCTTTGTGCACATTACTGCTTTTTGCTAAAGGAGACACAGAGTCCAGCCTGTTCTTTTCTAATTCCACATCTCAGCTGTTGGTGGATTATTTGAGGAGCGGTGGAGACAAAGATAAGGGGAAGACTTGCGAAGATCAGATGGAGCTCTCTATCTGAAAATGGCTCTGTTTTTCCCAGAGATGGAGAAATTTCCTTCGCCTTTCAAACTTTCCACAATGGCTCAACCTTGCCTCAGTGCATCAGGGTCTGGCAGTGGTTTTCTCCATGCAGGCCAGAAGCCTGTTCATACTTTGCTACTTACAAGCCAATAAATTACTTCTCCAAAAAGTTCCTTTCTTGATAAATCAATCTGCTTGTGTACTTGCACTATATTATGTAAGAGGAGCCTTGTCATCTTATAGAAATAATAGGACATTGCAAGATACCAAGTATTTATGGCTAGATTTAATGATTTTAAAGGAAGCAAATTATTGCAGCTCCAGGGCAGCAGTAACTTACGTAGTGACAACTTATACATGTTTTATGTACCTATTTACTTCAACGTTCACTACAAAAGTACAGTTACCATAGCAATGACCATGTCACCAGATTTCTTGGTTCTGAAATACAAAATACCCGTATTCCGCCTGATCTGTGATTATTTTCTGCAAAGTACTGAAAGTAGAATTTGAAAGTGTCACACACTTCTCTAAACAAACAGTAGCACATTGATTTACCGAACATTTTATGGTGAAAAGCAATTGGTGCAAGTGGATCTCAGATCGCTAGCATCCCTAGTATTGTAAATCCTTTGTCACTAAGCTGAAAGAAAAGCTTCACTGGCTCCTATCAGCAGAGACTCTACTAGTATATATTTAACCTTTAGTCTTCAATAGAATATTGGTACGTACATGCAGTATTCCAGGAAAATAATGTGTGGTATTCAGGAAGACATTTTCTCTGATTTTAAGTGTGAACTCATAAACAAAGCCGTCTTTTTGCTATTTACAGCTTGTTAATGTTATATAAAATAGCATCACAAAAAGTGGTGTGCTTTTTCCCTACTGCTCCTTCTACTTTAGAAATGGCAAATTTGTGAAGAATTTAGGTAGTGACCTTCTATACCTTGGGATGCAGCTCACTGACACCAATAGAATTGAGAAGCCAAGTACTAGATTTCCCAAACCAGCATTAACCACTGGGGCAGTGGCAGGCTACCCCATTGTGACTTGTGACAGTGGGCAAGTACAAGGTGAAGACTCTTTTACCACAGATCTAGACTTCTCCTTCTTATAGCTGAGTTATGTTTTCTCATATGTAGACCATGAGATAACCTGAATATATATAACAATTATGAATATGAATATTTGAAGAAAATCAGTGTGTGGGACTGAAGACGTAATCCACCATTTCAGTCATTCTCCTTTAATAAAGACTTGTCTACACAGGAAAATTAATCTGAACCGAGATAGCACATTATTTTAAGCACAACAGCTTTAACTCAGATTTGTGTTGTGTCCATTTGTGCACAATCTTATGCTGGAACAGGAGTGATTTGTTCCTGTTTAACTTACTTTGAAAATGTGTTTAACTGAAGAGGAGCAGGGCACATGAATTGTTGAACAAACACGTCAACACATGGAGCCAGCCGTTAGCAATTCCATGTGAAGATGCAAAAGTAAAACTGATCCACGTTCATATAATGGTTGATCTCCTCTTCCTTGCATTGTGGAGTGACAGAATTCTTCACACAAAGAAGGAATCTCACTTTGCTGGGTAGGGAAGTGGACATGGTGCTGTTAGGTGTTAAGTTTATCTGTCTGACTTGTAGGGAAGAGTTAGGGAATTACTTTAGCTGGGAAGTTTGATCCAATCTCCTTAAGTCCTTGAACTGGACGTGGAGACTGAGTGGTTCAGCTTCCAGCTCTATGTAGCAATGCCACCATTTAGACTCTCTAAATGTGATCAGAGGCCCCCAAAGAAAAAGGAAGTCTTAAATTAGAAAGAAGGAAACTTTTTTCATGGCTTCCATGTTGACTGCAAATTGTGTAAAAGGATCAAAAAAAAAGCCTCTTTCATTGTTATTAGTAATCATTAATAAGCAATTCTAACTACTTCAGTTTTTATTTGGATTCTCTCCATTCTCCTGTATTTCTTTCTCCAAAAAATAAATCTCAGTATTTTTATGTTTATCTAGGCAGCAAGTGGAATTTGTGAATAATCCTTTAAGAGCATAGGTGTACTCTCCAACCAAAGACATTTGAACCAACCCTGGACAAGTGACCTGCAAAACTAGATGATTCCATTTGCTGGTGCGAGTGCTGTGCTTCAGGAATACCTTAAGCTGTGTGACTTTGCATGAATTACCAGCTCAGGCCAGTAGCTCAGGTAGTTCTGAGATCTCTGTGATGCTCCACTGCCTGCTATAAACATGGCCAAAGACTTATATTGTCTCTGACCCTTGCACAGGCATACAGGTACTAGTCCCTATGTAATTTACCAGATAGCCTTCAACAGTGACCTATCCATGGTAAGGGTAAGCTCCAGCAAGTCAATGGAGTATGACCACCCAGCGTCACGCTGATGGGCAGGTATGGTGGCAAACTTTGTCCAGAAAGCCCCCTCTCTCTGCAGCTGATCCGCTGTGTGATAGATTAGGTCACTCTGTATATGTCTCTCCACTTTTACCACATACCGCTTTCATAGTCAAAAGTCTGTTTGTTCCTGCTGTGTTGTTTAAAAGTATAACTCCATTTACACCTACAGGAATAGTCTGGCCAGAGTGTTTTTTATCATTACTGGCAAATACACTCAATACAGAAGCACATGCATCTTGTATATGGTTGAAGGTATAACGTACACTTATATTTGTTGGCACCGCAACAGATGTAGGAATAAATCTGGCTCAGTTTCTGGATGAAGGCTGCCTTTCTCCTACTAAAATCTGACATCCAATTCTTGTTCTGTAGCTACTCAAGTATTGTATTTCTTTTCTGTCCTCTTGCCCGTGCAGCCACCCAATCTGGAGTGGATTCCATGTGTGTGATGCTCACACACATGCTGCTCTGCTGCCAGGAGCAGAGGACCTAATTTTTTGTGACATGAAAAGAAACTTGCTGGTACAGTACATTACTAAATGCTAGAGACTTATTTCATGAAATGGGAACACCGCAGGAGAATCTGGCAAGGAAGACGTGTTTATGTAACTGAATTGAGTGTTGCAACTGCCATCACTTAGTTCCCTTGGCTGCAGTGAGTGAGTTGTGAGAGAAAAACAATCCAAACAGAGATCTTCAGACACTGAGGGCAGCTCTAATTACATACAAATAAATAATAAAAATGAAATGCAATATTATTAGAAAATACAAACACTATTCATTTTCTTAGATGATCATGCGTACCAAGCTAGTTGATAGAGACACAAACACTCAGGCTTTTGCACTTTTGTTTGAAGTACATATTCTTTGGGTGTCTTCAGCACATTCTGACATCCCAGGGAGATTCATGACACAAGAGTAATTGCATGTAATATAAACAAGATCTGCATTAGTTGGCTCTTTTACTCAGAATCCTTTTCCAAGTCCAGATGTGTGATGTGTAAATGTTAGGAGAACAGAGTCCTTATGAAGTAGCTTTGTCAAATGCAGCTAGTCTTCCAGCAAAATGGAGAAAATATAAATTAGAGCTCAAGACCTTGGTCAAATCTGGTGCATAAAATTTTATGGTTATATTTAATGTTCCATATGTGCTTTGGACAAGTGCCATGTTTGTAAAGAACTGCTTCAATATTATTTTTAAAAAGTGACACTTTTAGCACAGTATCCTCTGCAGACTGTTCACTGCTCACCACATAAGCCAGCCAGGCTCCAAATAAACTGTTTGTTTTCATGATCTAAACTGAAGATGAAAATGCCTTTTAGAGCATGGTGATTTTCAAAACATGGCATGGTAGATGTCATGTGTGACTTTGAAGCATAATTCAGAAGAGTTGATTAACTTGACTGAAAGAGGAGAGTGTCTGATATAAAAATCTGACAGGAGACAAGGAATTAGGGAGATGTATACGTATCTGCTAGTGCTGAATATCTGTTCTGGCTTGTTGTTTATAACATAATTAGATTTTACTACATTCCTCCTAGCTCTCTTAGGAAAAACAGCCCTCAAACCAAGGAGGTTCTACAAATTTATGCCACTTTTCAGAGGTCCTAGCCTTTTTTTTTTCTTCATTTCCCTAAATTGCTGAATAGCTGTCTTTTAAAAAACCTTATAGTGCAGCATTTGGTGTGCTGTTACTGCCACTACTTTTGCTCTGAAAGCGTAGCACTACTGTTTTAGACTGTTCCCAATCATTTGTTGTCTGGTATTTGGTCAAAAAATGTATTACTAATATAAGAGAAAGAAGTAAATTTTCAAGAGCTGAAATTGGAATGCAGTCTGAACAACAGAGCAGCACTGCTTTGACCCTACAGCTCTTTTCAAATTTTGCATAAAATGGAAGAGACACAGTGTCTTGGAAGAAATCACAGGAATTCTTTGTGGGAAAGTGTGAGGCAAACTAAATAGATTGAAATAACTTCTGTTATATTTAAACACAAATATAATGCTACAGGCAGAGAAAAAAAAAAAAGATTATTTACACTTCTAAGCACTCAGGAGGTGTGAGAAATCTGTAGTTAAGAGCTTGAGCAAGTGCTTAGCTAAAAATAACCTGTCCAAAAATGAATTACTACTACTATTACTACAACTACTAATTTCAGCTTTAGAATAATTTGCAGTCTTACATTTGTCATGTAATAAGAAATGTATCAGGTGCAATTTCAGGTTCATTTGCAATATGCTAATGTATACTAAGCATATAGTGACGGTTAACAAATATATAAATGTATATTAAAATATAATGTCAATCTGTTATCTCAGTAATTAAAAAATAGTTGTGAGACAAATGCTAAAATAAATGTAGCATTTTAAAGTCACCAAAGAAGAGGTTAAAATGGTAACTGTTCTGAAGTATAGCTGAGGAGTGAAAAATGTCCTTTGAGTCTAGGAGTATGTGGAGAATGTGCATATGGTCGAATCAGACATGGTACACTTTTTGTATGCTTACATACAAAATTTACAAAATGTTACTGCTTGAAAACTATGATACGTTTTTATGATCCTTTAGAATATACCGCTGGTGCCACTAGGAGAGTGTCCTTGCTTAGCAGAGATTTAGAGAACTGCTCTTGTAAGAAGAGCACAGTTGAAACTCAAAGTTTTCTTTTATTCAAACATAGACTAGATCTTTCATTTCTCTTCTGTGTGGACTGAGTCCAAATTTTACTTTTCAACTTAGCTTTAGAAGTTATCTGTGTGAATCACCTCAAGCATTACACTGTAAGAAAAATGTATTTGTACTTCAACATTTTATAACTAGTGAATGTATCAAATGATATTTTAAGAGATAATACATAATAATTCATTGCAACTATATTAACAAGGTAAAATTATTTCATAGTAGTGAAAAGATACATCAGTACTATTGAACATGAATGGTGATATAACCAGTGTATCTCAAACAATAGCTGTAGGCCTTCATAATCTTCAAGTGCTCAGAAAACTTGAAAGTGCTGATAAGTTGTGGTATTTTAATGGCTGTGATTCCATTGCAGGCACATTTTTTTTCCCTAGTTAGAGGTCTAGTGAATAAAAATGCTTGTGAAAACCATTGATTTAACCAAGAACGGTTTGCAGAATGGATGCATGTAGAAGACTGAAATATAGAAGGTTTCAGAGAGGGAGATCACCTTTGTTTTGTCATGAGCTGTATATGCATTGGGGAAAGTCGTGTGTATATGTGTACATTAAGTTGATTTAACAGGGAAGGCAAATCCCTGACAGACAAAACCACTTTGGATTCAGATTCTTATCAGTATTACTCCTACATATCCAGTCTGTCTTAGAGAAAATTATCACATTGAAAGAAAGGGGTTTGCATACAGTTATCCATGCAATAATGCATTGCTAACCTATGCACTTTTAAAAAATAAGTTGTTGTCGTAATTATGCTGTTATGTATTAGGTTAAAGATTACTGATCTTTGATGCAGGAATGTAATTTTCCATAATTACTTCATTTAATTTTGAATTTTTTTCTATAGGAATTCATGCATATTCATACATCATTTTATATTCTTCTTTGCATCTTACTCTTTATCATGTTCCTTTTTTTTAATGCGTGTGGTGTCCTAAGAGTAGAAAGGAGTGCTGAGAAAACTTATAGTTTGCTTTCTGTCATAGGAATTCTGAACCCTACTTCTTGAAAAAAAAATTCACTTTCATGTTTGAAAGCATAGTAACAAAACCAACCAATAGGATAGTCATGATATTTTTTCCTAAGCCAATTATAATGAAATGAGAGTGATTTGAATGCATGAAGCAATTGGTTACAGCTAATTTGAGTGTCTGCTACCAAGCATATTGCAACGCACGTGAAATAGTGAGGTGAAGTTCAGTGGTCAAGACATTAATGGACTTCTTCATCTTTGGTGTGCTGTATTGATGCTAGTCATCCTTTGGCCAGCAAAAGCTGGATGGAAGGTTTTTCTGAATCTCTGAGAGATACTGCTTAATTGTCAGAGCAGCTTACTCTGATCCATTTGTAGTTCGTGACTATCCTCACCTGCTGCGTGGCTGTGGCAAGTTGCTTGGTTTCTTTACCTGTTTCTTTTCCATCCTAACAGTCATCTGACTTTTCTGCATCTATCAACAAGTCTTTAATAGTCTCCCTGTCTGCCTAGCCCCGGCATGGGTTTTATCCCATGCTTGCGGTCAGTAGCTACTATCTTAACGCAGAGTATAATATCAAATTTCAAAGGCCTTGACAGACTGGAGAAATGGGCCGATGGAAATCTCATAAAATTCAAAAAAAGAAAATGGAAGGTCCTCTTAACTGAGGAGGAATGTTGGTCCTGGGACAAGCTAGGAACCAGCTGGGTGAAAAGCAGCTTTGCAAAAAAGGACCTCAGGATTCTAATGGGGGAAAAAAAAAAAGGATTTGAGCCAGCAACATGCCTTCACAGCAAAGAAGACAAACAGCATCCTAGGCTGCATTAGGAAGAGCATTGCCAGCAGGTGGAGGGTGGTGATCCTTCCTCTCTACTCAGAACTGGTGAGACACATCTGAAGTGCTGGGTCCAATTCTGGGCGCCCCAGCATGAGAAAAACATAGACTGACTGGAGTGATACCAGCGAAGGGCCGCAAAGATGATTGAGGGTTTAGAGCAAATGTCGTAAGAGGAGAGGAGACTGAGAGCCTCAGGAAGAAGAAGCTCAGAGAGATCTTACCAATGCATGTAAATACCTAATGAGAGGTAGTAAATAAGATGGAGCCAGGCTCTTCACAGCGGTGTCCAGTGACAGGACAAGAGGAAACAGACACAAATTTAACTACAGCAAATTCCACTTAAGCATAAGAAAAAAACTTTTAATGTGAGGGTGGTCAAATGCTGGAACAGATTTCCCAAGGAGGCTGTGGAATCTCCATCCTTGGAGATACTTAAAACCCAACAATTCTGGGCAACCTGTTCTAGCTGACCCTGCTTGAGGAGTGGGATTGGACTAGATGATGTTCAGAGGCCCCTCCCAGCCTCAACCATTGTGATTTTTGTAATACCTCTTTAAAATACATTGAAATTTGTGATCCTTCTAATTTCATTACTTGACTTTTCTTTCAGTCTCTGCTTTGTCTTAGCCCATCTCAGGTTCATGTTGGCTTCTCTTAGAAAATGAACAAACATACCAAAAAACCACTCATCCTCAAACACTAACGGTCAGAAGCAGGTAAATTCTAACTTCTACAGATTTAAAAAGAATTGGTGCAAGAAATTAGCAACTTGTCCAAGGTGGTAAATAGTGCCTTAGTTGCATCTAGAATTAGAGCTCGTGTTGTTGTCAGGACCACAGTGACCTAACTGGTCGGACTGAAATTTTGTTTTTCTGTGCAATGACCATGTTGTGAGAGAGAGCCACTAGTACAGACTTGAGAACTAGATTTTTGATTCCATAAAGTAGCTGCAGTAACTAAAACTGAAAATACAAGAAAAAAAAAATTGTCTTGAATATTCATATCTTGAACACAGATAAATGCGTCATCGAATTAGCATTAAATAGCACAGCAAACTCCAAGAAGAATCTTTAAGTCAACTGGGTTCAAACTTCATTGGAAGGGTAAAATGTGTAATATTAAGATCAGTTAAAAAGTTAGTATGATTGCTGGAGGTTGCAGTGAGCAATTTAATTTTCTTCCTAGGGTTAACAAGCAGCGCAAGCCTAGCACATGAAGAGTGTTTCACGATGATTGCTTTTTACAGGGTTCCCAATACCATAGCCTTAGTTATAATTCTAAATGGCTGGGCATGACATCATACCAAACAAAGTATATAAACCAACTCAATTTCACTGCTGAAAATGTGTTAACCTTTTAGCTGGACTAGAGACAAGTCCTTCTGGATCACAGCACTTTTAGCACAGTATCTGATTATTCTCTTCATCTGAAATTGCTAGATGAGAATATCTTGTCAGTGATTTCAGCCTAGTCTGAGTGGTTGCAATCATAGAAGGCCTTGTTGAAAATGATGCAATCTTTTATTTCTGTTTGTCATCCTTCAGCCAGAAAGTTAGCACTAAGAGCATCCAATGAACAGTATTAAAGACTTCAAATGACCCCGTACATCTTTTATTTTTTCTACATGTATAAAACTCTTATCTTCTAGTTATTAAATTAATTATAAGATATATGTTTTCATTTTATTATGTTCTCCTGATTCAGTGATGATTAAGGAAGGGGTCTTTTTTTTACTTCTCCCTCTCTTCTGATCATGATGCATCTATTTTTAAGACAGAGGCAGACACATTTGTATAGCGAGGCGGTGTAAGGAAGTATCGTTCACTAATTTGATGCTTATAATATGTGAGGAGAGACACACATACAGAGTCACAAGTAGTTCAGTTTTTTAGGTAAGGATGTAAGGTAGAGCTCTAAATAATAGCGCTTTTATCCATCATAAAATTTCAAAATGGCTCAGAGGCATATCACTGCTGCAGCTGTTGCAGACCCTGTAATGACATTAAGCTATGACTCAGGGTGATTTTTTTCCATAGAAGATTCTATCAGGAGCTATAGTTCTGGTAATAACCTGAATAGGAGAATAAATAACTTGAATATTAATGAATTGTACATGATACAGACACTCCAGGGTGAACCCAATCAGGACAGGAAATACATTTCTTTCTCAATTCTTTTCACACTAGGCTTTTTCAGACAAAACCCTCTGGTACTGTGCCAGAACCCCCTCTGAACATTACAACTTTAATCCCATATGGCATTTATACTTGTTCTGATTATTCACTTGAACTGATTATTATTATTTTATATTTTCACCTACTGGGTGAAGGCAGTGTAGATCTATTTACCAGTATCTTTAGTACTACTGGAGCAAGCTGAAATGATATTTTAGGATATGATATGAACTCTTGCCATCCTTTACGAAGAAAAGCAATTTTGGGGCCTGGCATGGTTCATGGGAAAAGTAAAAAGGGGAAAAAACACTTCAGTGTTCCTTTATGATAATCTGCCCATCCAATTGATGCCAGCTGTGCTTTCTTCAGTAATAGCCAGCGAGGGGTAGATACTTGCTCAGATACTACGCATTCTCGGTGTTGATTCTCAAGCTGTGTGCAGGGTCTGTCCGTTCTGTGACCACTTTTATTGATCTTCTCTGAAACGTGAACAGGTATACACTACTGACCAAATCAAGGACTAGTCTTCTGTGCTTGTCAAACAAAAATAATGTTGAAACATTGCATACATGTAACAAATCCCCAAGTATGGCTCAAACTTTATCAGCTGTGGCTGAATTTCACCACATAGACATTTGTTTCAGAAAATATACTGGGTGGTTCCTTTGACTTCTGTTTCTCAAACTCTCATATGACCCATATTAAAGTAACTGTGGGGGAAAGAAAAGAAAAAAGGATAAAATCACATTCGCCTTCTGAGCCCTGAATGCCTTTAAAAATGGCCATTTTTTGATAAAGGCATATGAGCTTGTATTGCTTTTACACACTGAAATGTAGTAATAGTTGACCTTAAAGTAATGCCTGTCTAAATCAGACTACAATGACACAAAAGGCTTGATAGGACAATCTACAGTGTTTTGAGTAACAGTTTTTTGATAACTATTTAGTGCTGAATTGAAGAGGAACATATGTATCTTACCACTAACCACAATAAATGTACTGTTGGCACTGAAGGTTAGTGATCCAACTGGAACTATGTCCTGTAGATTTTCCATCCATTCATTCTAAATAACAGAATAATAGTGGCCATTTGTTGAAATCATGTTTTCAGCTGATCATTGGACAGTCTTCAGCAGTATCTACCTCTGATTCCTTAGGTAGGTCATGATTATCATTACCACAGCTTTGACATGACCCCCATTTGCATAGCATGAAAGTAATCATAGTTCTTGCATGCTGTTAACTCATCATGTTAAGAACTGTGGATCTGCTATTATTTTTATGTGTGTGTATATACATGCATCTATTATTTTCTCACTTAAAATTGGGATGGGCAATAAAATCAGGTATAACTTAGTTTGGCTTTGCATAGCATACACAGGAAAGAGCAGTATAAAGACAGATCATATTACTGCACTTTTATGGGCTGCACAGAGAAGGACTGGTGGGAGATGTGGTGGTCGGAGGCCGCCTTGGGCATAGCGGCCATGAAATGGTAAAGTTTTCAATCCTTGGTAAAGTAAGGAGAGGGTACAGTAAAACAGCTGCCTTAGACTTCCAAAGGGCAGACTTTGGCCTGTTC
>NW_009617747.1:0-5325 GCF_000690535.1 Cariama cristata | reverse complement strand
AGGCGGCTGGGGTCCCCGCGCGGGGCTGAGGGAGGAGATTGGGGTGTCCTGGTCGGGCTGAGGGAGGAGAGCGGGGGTGTTTCCCCAGTCGTGGTGTGTTTTGGATCCCCGCCTGATGGGTGTCAGCGGAGCATCCTTGCAACAAAGGGGCTTTTCAGGGGATTGATCCCCCTTGGTTTTATGTAGGAACGCTCTGGTGGTGCTCCCAGAAAGCCCCTAAGCCGCTTTCTCCAAAACACCGCAGTTTATTGGGACAATAAAACTCGGGATCTTGATGCTGCCTTGCTGCTCTGTGTGTCAATTTCATGACATGCAAAAGTTGTCAATTTTGTCTTGTGGCTGCAGACAGGGGCTTCGATCTCACTTTCCGGACAGCGGACGATGCTGGCCTGTCCCTGATAAAATATGGAGAATTTCTGTATGACAACTTGATCATTTTCTCGCCATCCATAGAAGGTAAGTACAGGAAGGGAAAACTCGAGTGCTTTTGGAGTTTGGTGGCATTTTTGGAAGGGGATTTCCACCTGTTTTGTGAATTTTAATTAAATCTTATGGTTTAGATGTTATCCTTTGTGTCTTGCACCTAGTAGCAAACTGCAGATACATCCAGGCCTTTAACGGTGGTTTTCTCAGCCACAAGAGAAATGATTTGGTGTTTTGCCGTGGTTTAATTCTGCTGTGGTATTACTTCTGAGAACTAGTCATGAATTTCTCTTTCAGATTTTGGTGGAAACATCAACGTGGAGACCATCACTGCCTTTATTGATGGCGGCGGCAGCGTCCTTGTTGCCGCCAGCTCAGACATTGGTAAGTGCAAACGTTCGTCAGAGCAAATCACCGCATGTCAGCGACTTCTTGTAACAGGAACCTATGCTGTTTATGCTGTGCAGTGAGCAAATAGTTTATTCATCCTTCTCTGAGTTCCTGCAACAAAAATGGTGAGAAAACAGTTTCTCGTTGTGAACCTCAAGGTTTGTACTGTAAAGAAATGGGTGATAAATTGCCTTTATTGACATTTTGAATGGGAATTTGGCTGGGGGAGGTTGTGTTGCTCCTCAGGGTTTGGCTTGTAGAGTGCCAAATGTGTGACTCTTAAGCTGAATTTACTTTTTATTTTGAATGCTGAGACTGGCATTGCATCCTGAACGCGCCACGTAACAGAATCCATTTTGTCCTTCCAGGCGACCCGCTGCGAGAGCTGGGCAGCGAGTGTGGGATCGAGTTTGATGAGGAAAGGACAGCTGTCATCGACCATCACAACTATGATGTATCTGACCCCGGCCAGGTAAATAGGTTTGCCTGCACATTTTGGTTTGTTTTTTTTTTTTAATAAGAAATTAGGTGTAAAGGTTTAGGGATGAATCTTCTGTCCTTTTTTTCCCTTTTTTCCTCCATCCGTTCTCTGCTCTTCCACCTTCCTCCTAGGAAAGCCATAAATAATGCTGCTTCACGGTGTTCAGTTACACTGCTGTCAGGAGCGCTGACATAACACTGCAAAGCTCTGCACATTTGGAGTCTCTGCCCTCAAATCCATCTTTCTGAATTTCCCGGGTTTGATCTTTCAAATTCAGTTTCAAATTGCCACCGTGTCTCAGGCAGTCATGGCACGATTAACGGTGGGTTTGAACCACTGAAGTGTGCCTGAGGGGATTTCGCCTGCGGGTGAAGCGTGTCAGGCACCGAGTGCGTCGCTTCAGATACGGGAAGGCACATTTTCAGTCCCAGAGATCAGTATAGAAATGTACATATTTCTACAATTCTGCCACACACCCCCCCCAGTGTCACCCAGTACTTCAAAATTAAAACTTGTATTAAGGTCTAAATATATTCTGCTAATTTCTATTTAAATGAAGCTGTTGAAGCAGTACATGGATGTTGTCCTAGTTTAAGGACAAAAGTTGCTAAATATGAGGAAGTAAAATACTGTAGGTATTGCTGTCTTTATCAAAAGGTGGTTTACATTTCCTTATGTATCAGTATTAATTTAATTTGCTCATAATTAAACAAAAAAAAGCTGGTTTTTTTGCTTTTAAATTAAATTGTAACGTTCATCCAACAGCTGCTCAGTTTTAATTGTCTGTAAAAACAAAGTTAACTTTCAGGTAACAAGAGAAGCGTTACTTGCCGTTAGAACCTAACGTCAACCCACCTGCCCGTGCAGCGTGTTCATGCCTCTCTCTCTCGTTTCTCCCAGCACACGCTCATAGTCGCTGATGCTGAAAATCTCCTGAAGGCCCCCACCATTGTGGGGAAAGCGGTGCTGAACCCCATCCTTTTCCGAGGAGTTGGGTAAGCCACCCGTAGCACGGCGTAGGAAGGGAGGTGGGGTGGTTGCTGTTGAGGAAGCAGAGCAAAAAGACTGGTGTTGCTGTGAAGTAGGCATTGGGTTAGCTGGCTGTGGGTCTTGACATGAGCGATCTCTCTTGATTTCAGGTAACAATAAAAAGAAAATCTCCAAAGCAGCTTAGTTGTTGACTTAGAGATGTTTTTTAATGTAAATTAGTGAAGCTTGACTATATATCTTGAGGAAATATTTCATTTCTTGGTGTGTGCAAGCTCTGCGGTTGTCTTGCCACATCCAAAGAGTGAGGAAGCTTGTGTGGTTGGGCTGGCAGCTGCACGTTCCTCTGGGTATGGGGGGCCCGGGGAGGGTCTTTGTGCTGCTCACCGTGCCTCTCCCTGCAAGGATGGTGGCCGATCCTGACAACCCGCTGGTGCTGGATATCCTGACTGGCTCTTCTACCTCTTACTCCTTCTTCCCAGATAAGCCTATTACTCAGGTAGGCTCCGTTACTTTTTCTCGTGTTTTGAGCTGTATTTCTACGATTTCAAATCGTCCCTCAGATTTCAGCAACTTGGGAAAATCCTTGCGTGTTTAATGACCTGATTGATTTTGAAAGAGTCAGGCTGTTGTCTGCTTTCAGACATTGCCCTGGGAATCTTCCTCTTTGCTTTCTGTCGGTGGGAAAACGTCCAGCATGAGGGATGCTTTGGAAATAAAGCCAGCCTAGATCAAAGCATATCTCCTGGTTTCACTCCAGTTGGAGAGGGCAGAAGCAAAACGCTGCAAATCCCATTACTGATTGTTCTGAGTTTCTTGGTTTCTTCTTAATTGCAGACTGCGCTAGCTACAGTCAGACTGTTCCACCCCACAACAGACCGGAGATCAGCTCTTCTTTAATCGTCCCTAAATTGGTTAAACCCTCTTCTAAACGCGTTTCCTTTCAGTACCCGCATGCGGTTGGGAAGAACACCCTTCTGATCGCAGGACTCCAAGCCCGGAACAACGCCCGTGTTGTTTTCAGTGGCTCCTTGGATTTCTTTAGCGATGCCTTCTTCAATTCTGCTGTGCAGAAAGCTACTCCTGGCTCCAAGAGGTACGTTGGCTTCTGGCCTCCCTGGCTGGGGAACATTTGGGGAGCTGCTTGAGGAAGAAAGTGCTGGGAAACAGGCAACAAATGTTCATGTCACAGGAAACAGCAGAAAGTTTGCGTTAAATCGGGGGTGATGCATTCCTTTGGCCTTGTGGAACAAAGTGCTTTGGGAAGCAATTCCCTCCTTTAACCCCAGCTAGCTTTTTGTTGCTTTCACATCTATTAATGGTTTGGGTTTTTTGGCACGTGGTGTATTTTTCTCGGTGCAGCTGCCACGCTTTCTCAGCTTTCCTTCATCCATAGGTACTCGCAGACGGGTAATTACGAGCTGGCTGTTGCCTTGTCCCACTGGGTGTTCAAGGAAGAGGGAGTGTTGCGTGTTGGGGCGGTGTCCCACCACCGTGTGGGGGAACTTGCACCTCCCAATGCCTACACTGTCACCGATCTTGTGGTAAGGCTGCCTGCTTGGGGCCTGCGGTGTGGGCGGGAGGGGACATGGGAGCTGCTTTGGAAAAGGAATTTGGGAAAATGTGAGCTCAGAATGGGTTGAGGTTTGGTTTTGGGCATCGGTCATTAACTTCATGCATTGTGGGTTCGCTCCAGGAGTACAGCATTGTAATCGAAAAGCTTTCTGACGGCAAGTGGGTCCCCTTTGACGGAGACGATATTCAGCTGGAGTTCGTCCGCATTGATCCCTTCGTGCGGACCTTCCTGAAGAAGAACGGTAGGTTTCCCTCGCTGCCCCAGCCCGGCGTTGCGGGTGTTTTTGCCGCTCAGCTTCCACAGCTTCTTGCGTCACCTAAACGTCACCCTTGTCTCTTTTCTCAGGTGGCAAATACAGCGTGCGGTTCAAGCTGCCGGACGTCTACGGAGTGTTTCAGTTTAAAGTGGATTATAACCGGCTGGGTTATACCCACCTCTACTCCTCGACCCAGGTAAGTGCGGTGGGAATTAATTGCCCGAGGAGGGGGTGCCTGGGCTGCCAGACTCACAGGGCCGCACTCTCCCCTCTCAGGTGTCCGTGCGTCCCCTCCAGCACACGCAGTATGAACGTTTCATCCCCTCGGCGTACCCGTACTACGCCGGCGCCTTCTCCATGATGGTCGGCCTCTTCATGTTCAGCATCGTCTTCCTGCACATGAAGGAGAAGGAGAAATCTGACTGAGCTCCCTGTGGGAGGAAGAGCCTTTTCCCCGGTGCCAGGCAGGGACGGGCAGCGCTCGGGACCCTCCTTTGTAACCGTGTGAGGACTGGTAGGTGCCAGACACGCTGTGGATTTGCGTTTGGTCTTTTTATTTTTACACGTGGGGGGATTCATAGGAAAGAAAATGAAATTTTGGGGGGAAATCTTTCTCTGAAGTGTCTGCAAACCTGGAACTACGATGCCTCTGGTGGTTTTCCTTGATGAGTTCACGATGTTTGTCTCGCCCCACCGTTGGAATGATTTTGATTCGAGATTTAACTCCCTTTTCAAAATAAAGTCTCGTTCCTCTCTCCCCGAGTTGAAGCGAAGTGAATTCACCACGTGGGGCTTTCGGCCGTGTCCCTGGACTGGTGGGTGGCACGTGAGGGACGCGTCCCCGCGTCACCCTCGCTGGCGTGGTGTGTTCCATAGGGTCGGCTGCGAGGGAACAGTTGGACGGCGCCAGGGCTGGAGCGCTCTGAAAGGCAAAAGGGGGAGTCTGGGATGTGTGGAGGGGCTTGGGGCACCCCGAAAAGCACACCAAGGGGTCCAAGGTGTCACCAAAGGGACGCTGAGGAAGACAGGGCACCCCAAAAGCCATGCTGTGCCCCAAAAAGCAAAACAGATGGGTTCAGGAACACCCCTAAAGGCTCACTGAGAGGCTTGGAGCACCCCAAAATGCACACGGGAGGGGTCTGGGGAGGAAAAAGCTGCCGGAAGATGGGACCCCAAGAAAACGGGGGCAAAGTGGAGGAGCCGAAGGGGTGG
>NW_009617746.1:0-15184 GCF_000690535.1 Cariama cristata | reverse complement strand
CTCGCGTGCACGAAGAGTCCGCCATCAGCGCCGCTCCGCTGATGATACTCTCCAGCCTTTCTTCAAGAGACGGTCTGAAGCGGGCCTCACTGAAAGTCATTGGGTCTAAGATAATTTTGTTCTAAAAGACAAAATATGAATGGGAAAATCATAAGCATACATGGGTCTTTGGTATTTTTAAAGTGTCTCTTATTTCAGCGGTTTCACAGCGTTTTCAGTCTTTCATATAAATACATTTTCTATCAAATTCCTGAAAAATCAGTATTACAGAAATATCTGGTAGCTCTGAAATCCTAATATATAAATAAAATTAAAAATAATTATAGATACAAACAATTCATAACTTATAAAAGACTACTGGCGAGAGCAACACAAATATATATTTGGGAAGCACACAGGATAAAACAAATCAACACAAACTACTGTAGTATGCATGCAATATGTGTGTGTCTCTTCACCTCTTTGTATGTATGTACTTCATCTTGAAGTAAACTAATATTATTTTTTCCTGAATCTTCTGAAAATTTCTTGGATATTCAGGAAATTCATATGAAAGGTGAAAGTTATTTATGACTGAAGAGAAAGTGGAATATTCTCTATTAACTAATTCCTTCATTTTGACTATTTTATTAGTAGACTACGCTGCTGAAATGCTACTAGACTATCTCAGTATTAAATTAAAAAAAAAATTGAGGAAATTATCATTAATACTGCAAGAAAACTATTATTAGGTAAGCACACTTAGACAAAAATGGGAAATATCTCTGATTCCCATTCTGTAGCGCATCTTTTAAAAGCCATTTTCTAAAGGCTTTTGCAAACTTTTTTTTGTTTGTTTTTAAACGGGGAAAAAGTGCTGCATTACTTAACTAAAAAGAGCGCACTACAGGAAGGCAGTCTAAAAACATCTTTAATTTGTCACATAGCCTACTGGTTAGCAAAATATCTTTATTCCACTAGAAAAAAAAAAGTTATTTTCACAAATTGTTTTCTATTAAAGACATTTTAGTTCTTAAATTATGATCACTGCTAAACACTTGTGTCCTTTATACATCAAACATTACCAAATATCAAATAGGGCTAATCCACATAGATTCTACTCCTGTTAGTGTAGAACCTTATGGAATGTTATGTTTTGAGTCACCACTAGATTATACTCTGACTTGCTTTTCTCCTTTTGTAGTTCGAGGTAAAAAATATAAAAGAAATAATCTCCTGCTCCCACTTACAGGCAGATTAACAACACCGTGTAATTCAGTAACCTTTTGCTGCAATCATGCAAAGAAGTTTCATAATTGCATATTGCCTAAAAATGCTCTGTAAGCCCTGCACTACTTCTTTAAGCTTTAAAAGAAAATAAATCATGAAATAGGAATATAAGAGGCAGATCAAAAAAAGTTTAAAGTATTCTGTTTTCTAATAATCACAACTATTTTGAAGCACATCGGATTTTTTTAATGAACCATCTTAATTATCACATTTTGCTAACTTTATGATTAGTCTATTTCCTTTAATATCCAAGAGTAATCAACAAGCACAAGCCAAATGACACCGTTAATTTGAAAAAAATACACCACAGTGTATTAAATGTAAATCAGGATTTAGGGACATGATACATAACCAACATCTGCCTTTAACACTGAAAACTGTATCTGTTTATTACAAATCAGAACATGCTCAAATGAACTTGTTCTAGGCTAAATTCTGATTCCAAGTGAATATGCTTTCTTTAATTCTGCCGGACAAGGCTTTTACAAAAGATCTGCTTATTTCTCAATAAAACTTCCAATTAACTCCACACAAAAACCCGTAACTCTCATTACTGTACAGAGAAAGAGGATCAAGCCCTCAGAAATCTATAACCTAACTGAATGCATAGCAGTTAAATAGTAATACATTTAAGGATGCTAAGAAATTTATGAAGATTCATTATTTAATAAAAAGGACAAACAGAAGAATTTTAACCAGATAGCATATTGTTCCAGCTCCAGGAACTGCTGACTTAGCAGAAATAAATGCAGCATTACCCAGAATGTGAAATAATGTCTCATATGTATCTTCTAGGGTCTGTGTTTCACAGCAGTAAGCAGAGTAGCTTTACAAGCAACTAAATTAGAAATGACTTCTCTAAGAGTCAAATCTTAACACTTACAGAACAGAGTTCACCGCCACACTTTTCTTTATAAGCACTGGTATTTGCAGAAATCAACTATATAAATTCATCTGCACAAGAGCACATTTAATTCAGTAGTAGCAAGGCTGAAATTGCATCAAATGAACTATGTTAACAATTTATGCCATTAGTAAGGAAAAGTAATTTAAAAAAAAATTAGCTGCATGTTTCCAATTATCTTCAGTGTTTTCGTATTTAAAGCTGGTTGTGTTTTTTTAAATGACCAGAGAATTGTCATGTTAATGGTCATATGTTTTGGGTTTTGGGTTTTTTTTGACCTTAAAAATGGTCATTAACAAAGGCAGGAGGTACTCTTTACTAGAGACTAGAGGATTTCCAACAGCCAATATACATTCTACTTGTAGCAAACCTCTTTCTCAATGCATAGACTTGATCAAAGCAACATCCACATAGCACTATTGCATTTTTCATGTTTCAGTTATAGCAACATAACCAGTCCTTCTAAAAAGGTCTAATTTTCCTCCTTCTTCTTTATAACCATAGATGTAAGATTCTCTACTGACACAGCATATTTCAAACAGCAGAATTTACACCACTCAGCGAGTCATGAATCACATTTTTCTTCTTGGAGGTTTTTGAAGACCCTGCACTGTCTTCTTTGAGACCCAAGGACCTACCAAGAATGTATTCCTGGAATAGTTCCATCCTTTTCAAGCCTTGAGGATGAACAATCTGATATCTCTGATCACTGAAATGCAACTCACTGTTTTCACAAGCAGTTATGTCATAGTCCATGAATAAATTTAGGAAATTCTGTACAGGCTACATGCAAATACCATTTACATTTTAAATAATGAAGTGTGTATCATTGAGGGTCCATAATTAATCCAAGCCAGCTTTCCTCACTGCAAAACACAGAAAAGGAATATATTTGGGGGTTTTCTTCTAAATAATAAAGATCTTTATGACCATCAAACCTCAGCTTATGAAGAATAAAAGCCACTGAGTTGTACTCAGTAATTTTTCATCTATAACCCACAAAACTTTTTGTTTATAAAGAATTTCTAGGCTTAAGAAGTCAGTTAAATATTTGTTTGGGATATTCTGTCAATGACAATTCAGAATCACAGAATAATTTAGGTTGGAATGGACTTCTCGAGGTTATCTGCTTTAAAGCAGAGTTAACTTTGACATTAGGCCAGGTTGCTCGAGGCTTCATCCAGTCAAGATGAGATTTCCATCCTTGGAGATTTTCCAAATCTCTCTCCCTCATTTCAGTGTTTATCACCTTCATGGTGTTTTGGGTTTCTTCCCAATATCCAAACAGAATTTTCCTTGAATCAGCTTGTGCCAGTCGCCTCTCATCTCAATACCATGAACCTCAATGTAAACTCTAGCTCCATTTTCTCTACACCTTCCTACTAAGAAGTTGAAGACTCCAACAAGATCCCTCCTCAAAGCCTCCTATTCTGAAGTGTGAAAAATTCCCAGCTCTGCCAGCCTCTCCCGATTTGTCATGTCCTGCAAGCTCCCTCATCATCTCAGTCTCTGCTGATTATGTTCAAGCGTGTTAAAGTCTTCCTTACACTGGCAAGCCCCAAAATGGATCTGGAAGGCTTGTACAGTTTCATACACACCGAATATAGGGGTAAAAATCACTCACTCGACCTACTGCCTACACTCTTACTAATGCAGCCCCGTAGGTGGCTGACCTGCATGACTGTAAGGGTGCACTGCTGACAGGTCGAACTTGCTGTCCACCAGCAACATTAAATGCTTTTAATGCCCTTTTTTTTTGTCTCATTGCTTTCTTAACCTTAACGTCACACAAAATGACCAGAACCAACTTTTGGGCCTCTCTTAATTCACTTCTGTAACAAGAAACACTGCTGGGAAGGAAAGCTTTAGAGATTCTAAGGAAAGAAAAAGAACAATTACGCTTCGTTTAAAATATAATAAATAATGATGCAGTTACTATCTGATGGGTGGTTAGAAATAAATTATATTTTAGGTGTTTGTTTTAAACTCTCAACATTTCTCAAAGATCTCCTAAGGACAACAGGTTTTTGAGCTTTGGGAAAAAGAGAACAGGGCTGAGAACGTGCTACGCGACAGCTCTCAACATTCAGTTCCCAAAGAGACACTATTTTTGCTTACGAAAGGTTTTACTGCTTTTCGAAGAAAGCTTGGCATTGAAATGCAACTTCAGATTATGTTGTTGACACGTACAAAGTTCTTATGCATATAGTAACATTATGTTAACAAGGAAATAAATTCTTCTTGGAAGGAAGAAAGAAATAGTTGCCAGGAAATCTAGCTAAATAAATTCCTTCAAAAGTGTCAGGTTTCTGTCACTTTTTGCTAGCTGGTTAATGAACAATGAATGTAAATGAATTGGAACACTTTACATTTCTAATTAGTTAACTAACATTAGAGTCATAAATCAAGGACTGACACCATAATTCAGGCTGTATAATTAAGTGTTTCAAGCCTCTTTACAACTGTAGATAGATTAGTGTAAATGTACATAATTTTTGGCTTCAGGTGCTGAAACAAAGTCCAAGAAAATTACTTTAAATATAATTGGAAACTTGTTTGAAAACTGTTAAACTTGTGATAAAAATCTTCTTTAAGTATATTTTAGTTAACTACTTTCTCTTGTACTTTCGTTTTTTTTTAATTACATAAAGATATGTTTATACAGTAGGTGCAATGTTTTCAATAAGAATAAAAACTTCCAAAAAATAGACCTCTTCATACTAATTAGTGCTATAAGGTATCTTTCTCTTGCTCAGACAGGAATAAATTATCACGAACACTAATAAACTATAGGGCACCACTTCTGAAATTTAAAATAACAAATTATCCATACTTCAACTAAAAATACTGAAAAAAATCACATACCCTACATAAGTGCATTGTATTATCAGAGAACACATAATCATTGAAACTTGGTGAAATTCACCTGGATTAGAATATCTTTTTCAACGATACAAAAAAAACCAGTTTTTATTACAAATATGAAGTAAAATAAATCCAAAACATTCAAGTTATCTTTTAAAACAATTCTAGAACTCCAAAAGAACTATGATTACTGTATCACTGTCTGTGTTTTCCAAATTAAGTATGTGCTCTTGCAAAAACTTATTATGTGCATTACCTTATTGCTCATGAAAAATCTGCACATCTACTGGTTTCCATAAGAAATCTAAGAAAGCAAATTTCAGCAGTTTCTTCAGAACCATAGTTTTGTTTACTTTTTAAATACATAAGTAATGTTAACGATTTGGGGGGTTGCTGAAAAAAACTGAAAATCGCTTGCAATAAAAACTGTGACAAATATCATTTTTGGAGGAAAAAAAAAACCACCAACAACAAACTGGTCTGCAGTTTTCCTGTTTGTGCAGTTAGGTGTATGTTTGTAACACAGAAGGTCGGATTCTTACCTTCACACAGATCCTTTCTAGAATTCCCCACTCAATTACCTCCCATACCACCTCTGACTGAGAGAAGACGAAGGAATTCAGTATTTCCTTGTACTTCCTTAATTTTTCTGTTGTGTAAAAGGATGATGAGAGTAATGACAGCCTCTGTTGGGCCCTTTATACAATTTACTGTGCTCTGTTCTTTAAAACATACAAAAAACCCAATTAAACAAAAGTTATTTCCTCTTGTAATTCAGTAAAAGTGAATTTTAAAAGAAACTATCAAATCATATAAAAGAAGTCCACCATCAGCTTGTTCTGTTCTAATGAGAAACAACCTTCTTATTTGAGAAAAGAAACATTTTAAAAGCACTGACTAGAAAAACACACAAACACACACAAAACCCAAACTGAAACTAAAAAAATAACAAACAACTCATGCTTTTCTATAGGGCTGTGGAAGGAAGGAAAGCTGAATTGATTTTTCAAATTCATATTCTCAAAGCCAGGAAAGGCATCTTTGAGGGTGTAACAATGCAGTTGTGAATCTAACATGAGATAAGGAGGAAAAAAAAAAAAACAAACCCACACCAAAAAAAAACACAAAAACCCACAAATCTTTGAAAAACACTTGTACAAGACAATTTAGTAGCATAACACTGATAAAGCAGCTGCTGCAATCACACCACTGTCTGTCTGGAGCTCTGCAGATGGAAGAATTATCCTAGGTAGAACAGAAATATCTTTCAAATAAGAAACTTCTATATAACACAGATGTAAATGTTTGTAAACCTAAGACAATCCCAGTAAACTCAAGTGATATATTATGTACCATGGTAAGCAGCACAGTACAGTAGAAGAGACACTTGATTGGAATTCAGGGCTTTGCAGTTCCTTTATTGACTCTTGTATTAATCTTGTATGAAAAGGTTGGACTAGATGATCCTTGAGGTCCCTTCCAAGCTGGTATTCAGTGATTCTCTGAATCTATTGTGTGACTCTGGACAAATGATACCTTCTTTCCTCTACTTCTCTTTTTACACTTTATTAATACATCTGTTTAGAATGCAAACCCTTCAGGACAGAGACTATTTCCTAACATGCCTCTCAGCGATTTGGTACAATGAAAATACAATTTTTAAGGCAAATGTCACTGCAAAGTGAACAATATGTCAGATGAAGGAGCCAAAACCACAGAGACAAATGCCATAAAAAAATCAAATTGATAGATATCTTAGATAAACAATGTCACAACCACAAGACAGTATGAAAAACTGCCTTTGTGTAAGAAGCAGCATGTAATATACTGAGGGATCCAGGTTTTCAGAACAACTTGGGAGACAAGACTGTATAAATAAAGAGTGTTCAATGTATTTCTTTTGTCAGAAGTGCCTGTACTACAGTGAAAACAAATGCAGCGTGCTCACAGGTTTGGTTTACGTACATATGCCAGTGTCTCCCAAAGTGCTAACAAGGCTATTTAGTTCCTGTTTAGCGATCAATCAAATGTTTCTACCTGTCACTACGCTGCGTTTCGCAGATATGCCATACAGCTATAATTTGAAGAAATAAGAACAGTGTGACAGTGCAATGCCACAGTGCAGCTTTTGATGAGCTGGTCTGATGTGTTCAAACAACAGAGAACTAATTCAGAGAAATAAGTGAGTATCTTCCCTTCTGGGACAGTGGGATGACAAAATTTGTAGTATAGTTTGCTGAATATCACACTCAGGTAGAAGTGCAGAGTCAAGAGCAGACGGACTAGCAACAGCCCCCAGCAGCCCTCTCCTGCCTCTGTTCTCTAAATGTAAATGGAGATATTGTTTCTTTGAAATGTTGGTGGTGTTCACTTATCACATACTTGAGTTACACAAGCATCTCAGAGGTGATAAATGAACATACCCAAAATAATGCAAAGTGTAGTCTATTTGGAAAATTTCACTTAGTGTTATTTTTGAGCTATTATATGTAACCTGACAAAATTTTAATATATTTTTGATTTAACAGTTCAGATGTTCATACTTATTAACAATGAAATAAGCAACCTGTAATAAATCGAATAATAATGGCATAATTGTATTGCTGCAGAAAACATATTTCTTTATAGAAATGTCAATTAGGTTTTGTTAAAGTGTGTTACCTTTGTGCATTTCTACTATCTCTAACAAATTTGTTTGGGTGAGGGTTCACTACAAAAAATCCTTTGCAAATAAACTGGTTACTGTCCTAGTACAAACATATTGAACTATTTCACAGGAAAACATACAAAGTACCTGGTGTGTTGGCATACTACTTTTTCTGCCATCAAGAGAAGTGGTAGCAATATGGTATGGTTAAACTTAAACCCCCATACACACACTTAAATAAATAAAATAAAATAAAATAAAATAAAATAAATGAAGAACCCCACTAGATGGGGCTCTTATACAGAAAATACAGAGGAGCAGCACCATTCCCACTGCTGAAGGTGAAGGAAGGGAGCATGATCCTAACCGCTAGTAAAGAACAGTGCTTCCCTTCACAGAGGTCACATTTCTGCTACGCATTCGATACCAAAATCCTGTCATTTCCAGTGCTGCCCCTCACACTCTGAAGCTGACATTTCCACAATAATATAGATACATTCCCATACATGCACAATCACAGATAAAACTTTAACCATAATATGTCATAAAGTCAACCACTAAGATTAAAAGAAGAATGAACTTCTAAAACAGGTGATTAAAACAATTTGAGTTTCTTGCTGTTAAACTACCCCCCATTCTGCACGGAAAATTCGGGGGGGGGGAAAAAAACAAACAAAACTTGCAGACAGAGGGGCTGTAGTGGACAGGAAAGTGCAGCAATAATATGGAAGAAAAAGCCTGTTCAGCCCCTTAGCGTCATCAGGACCCTGAAAATTTACTCTGCTTATTCCTCTCTTGAAAGGTCAGTTCAACATCCTCAAACATATTTTTCTGCAAACAGGTAAAGTTTTTAGGTATACTATAAAATACAACATTGTGCTGTTGTTCTTTATTTTCTTAATATGCGAAGGATGACCAGCACATGATTTTTCCCCACTCAGGGGAGATTCAAGGAGCACAGAAAGTGCCAGAAAATCTCACTAGTGAACAGAAATTTTTGAAGCATCGGGATGCAGTCCTACTGCCTTCACACATGAAATGATCGACTCGACACCCTTCCAGTTTAAAAGCCCCTTCAGCTGCATAAGGGGAAAAATAAACAAAACCCCTCCATTTCATTCAAAGTCATATGTGAGGTTATCTGAATTTGCAACACACTTCATCCAGTGTATACTAACACAGGCATTCCTATTTAAATTCAATATATAACTGCTACTATACAGAAATAGCCATTTGGCTGTGCTTCCCTAGACATTAGGGCACAACAAGTCCAGTTTGAAATTGTTATGTGGGACATGCAGTAATATTTTTGTAATTGTTTCTCATGATTTCGATACTGAAATAAACACATTTCAATTCTTATTTTGAAGCTCGCATTTTGTTGTTTTATCTCCAGTATCACAAATCACTCCTCTGAAGAACATATTTACAAGTAAATTGCGAAACCATTCTCAGGTTGAACACGTAGTACAGTTATTTGTCCAAAAAGCAACAACATTTTAAAGGTAGTCACTTAATGAGACAGCATCTCTTCTGTCTGCTACCTTTATGTCACATTTCAACTGCTCTTAATTTTATTACAAAAAAAGCATCCTTTGCTATTGTTGTACCCAAGTATTTTGTCTTTTCAGTTTCTACGGTTTTTGTTTGTTTGTTTGTTTTTTCTTACATGCCTACTAGATCTTTCACTCCATTTAAGGAGTACTGCATTCACTAACCCTGCAAACTATTCCCAAAGGATTATTAATATCTTCGAGAATATGTTATGATAGTCCACTTATTAAGTATGAATTTAATTTTACAGCCTGGAGGACAGTGACTAGTGTGATCAGACACTTTTTTTTCTCATAAAACATAGTCATCTCCCAAATGGTAGACTTGCACTGTTCAAAAAATTATTGAAGATCAAGTTACTTTGCCTGGAATTTTTCTGTTCAAATCCTTCTCATAACAAAAAATGGTACATTTTCAGTACCTCTGGACCTATCCCAAATACCAAAACACCTCATGCACCAAAAATCATTTTACCCACCTCTTTCAGTTCTCAACTAGATGAGTTCCTTTATAAACCAAATTATTTTCATATTCATTCAAGACTCCATGGGATTTTGAAATTGGAGAGTAAAGGGATGACACACAGGCACAGCAGTTCAAGATGTAACATGGATCAACACTGCTGGTAAACTTTAAAGACAAACGGATGTGTGCACACACAGAGAAAGAATAAATCACTCCCAGTATAGCGTGTGTCTGTTGGATTAATATGTATCAAAAAGCAAGCACTATATATACATTTTAACAAATACAATATCATTTTATTCCATTGTTAGATACAGAACTTGCCAATTTATTATTTACACAGAGAAACACAAAACTTGTGGAGAAAGTCAGCTGAGCAGATTCATTGGTTCTGGTATTTTCTTTCTGGAGATGAGAGATATTTGCTTTTAACATCAATGGAAAGCAGGGGGTTTTGGTCCTTTTTTTCCTTTAGATATCTCTTCTCTTCCCTTTCTAAGTCACAAGTTTTATTCATTTATTTTATCCTTGACTCATAATTTGTAGACAAGCCTAGCCTTGCTCCAAACACAGAAATACTCCTTTTTATGGGTCTATATCGCATGCATAGTAAATATTTTTATATTTACAAAATTGCTACACCTACCCTCACAGCACTGTACAAGAATGATTACCTCATTTTTCATAGCAAAACCTAAAGCAAAATATTTAGAATTGTTTAAAATGTTAAGTATTTTAGGGTGCTCTGCTTGAAACTCCTAGAATTTGAATTTCTGCAGTGGTTAGCACTTCTAAAGTATTGTCAGCACATCCCACTGGCACAGTTACATTTCTAAAAACTAAAAAATCAAAGTTTCAATCCATATTCTGAAAGGAAGCATTCTCCTACTCATCAGAGATCCCCAGTGCCCAATAAACACTATTTTTGCCTGTCACTACTGCTCCCTCTCCATTCCGTCATGCCGAACATGTCCCCCACCTATCTGCCTGCAGCCCTTGCTGTGGCAGAGAACCACTCTAGACCTATTTATCCCATCACTTCATACCCACATATAAATATATTACTGTATCCACATCCCATGTATATTTTTACCTCTTTCCATCTGCCCACTCCACATTGGAGTGTAGACGCCATCTATCTTCACCTCAGTTTTCACTTAGCACAGATTTCCTGGTCCTTCTCATTTCATTTCTTTGCACTTGGTAATTTTACTGTCTTTTTATCGACCTCCCCACTGCACTCCAGTTTGATGGGTAGGTCCTGTCTCTGGTACACATCACAATGGCTATAGGGAGAGCATGCACGGTGCCAGATGAATCAATCCCACAACACTCAACATGTGACAACACAGCAGTCCCTTAATAATCAGAATGGTTGAGAACTTACCAGACCAAAACTACCATTTCCTGAGTGAAAATAGAATATTTTCAGACTTCACAATAAGTTCTTAACAAACTTCCCTAAGTAACTTGAATAAATTTGGGTAAGTGTCATGAGGGGAGGTAAAAGATGCATCCTTAGTTGCAGTAAGAACCCAGAAATATTTAATGAGCATATAATACACACCAAATTTTACTAATAAAACCAGGAATATCTGGATTCAAATGATCTAAAATTAAAGCAGGAACATTTAAGCTAAAGGACAAAAAATGAGGCATTAAACACATAGTTTTGTAATCAATCAACTCCAAACAGTACTTTAAAGCAGCAAATCTAATAAGAAACAGATTTCAAACTCTCCTCATTTCTACATGAATTATCTCTGAGAAGCAATAAACGACAACTCTTTCCAAAACTTTGCTGCTAATAACTCACAGGTGACTTTATACCACAAGTCAGCATTGTATAGAGTATGACAATTAACATGACATCTATTTAAACACAATAGCTGAAGTGCTTAAAATAGGTAGAATAATTATTTATATTACATGTGATGATATTTTGAGAAAGCATTCAGACAATTTACACTGCAGTTATTTGAAGAGTTAAGCCACAGAATGCTGATTCTGAAATTTGAAATAATGAAGGCAGAGAAGTGTTAAATATTATGGAAAAAAATGCAAACTTATTTTTAAGACAGAAGAATTATCTTTTCATATAATACAAGGTTTAGCATGCACTTCATACCAAATATAAATTGATCTCAATCAATATGACTGATACTGTAAAATAAATACTCTGTACAATTATTTTCACTAGAAAATATAAACTCCCTACTTGCTCAAGTAATACATTGCCAGCATAAAAATCAAACTTTTTTCGCCACCATCTCTTTACCCATGTCATATAGTTTCACTAGTCTGGTAATTTTTCTTCCTTTCTTGCTTGTAAAACATAAGGGTAAATTCACAACCATCCTACCATCGCAGATATAAATTTTGGCTTTCCCTGGAGTTTAGGGAATGTCATCTCTGTTGCAAAATTAGGTGTGAATAAGTCTCATTCAACAGCTAAGCAGTGAGGCAAAATAGGAAATACGGTTAGAAAGCAGATAAAACAATAGTTTCAATCTTTGTATCCTCAGTAAGTCAGAGGAGAAAGTTTTCATTTAGTTTCTTAAAATTAGAAAGAGAAAATTCTCAAAAAAGACAGGCTGTTTTTCCACACGTAATTGTGAACAGAACGCGATACTATTGATATACGTCTCATATACATTCATGATGCCTGCAACATCACGTAAAGTGGGAAAGACTTTACCTGAGGAGAAAAATGATGAACAAATATTCTTACAAAGAGGCAGGGGACCATACCAGATGTCTCACATAGTCTTCACTACATTGACTTTCACTAAACACAACGACTCTCTTTGCATTCAACAGTAGCGTTTTCCAGAGAGTAGCAGCATCATCAGTTTGGGAATGAGAAGTCACATGTTTTCTATTACTGTTTGTCAAACCTCTGCTGTCCATAACATGCAAAGACCCACACAAAAGCCAGAGTACAATCAGGTCAAACAGGGATATTTTTCTCAGGATCTTACCAATAAGGGACGTATGAGCTGAGAAGGCCCTGAAAACCATGCAGAATTCCTTAAATCTTGACCCACAGTAATTAAACAGGAAAAACTATAGATCTAGAAATATAGATATTTAAAAAAAAATTAATATAGTCGATGCAGACAGGACTGTTTCATCTACTTGAAAAGTATGATGGAACTAGAGTCAACCTCTGGGTCGTGCGGTAATTCTGAATGCTTTTACCCTCTTTGCTTGTCTCTTCCTACCCTATCCACACATTTTCTGCTGTCATGCTTACACCTCTAACCTTGTTTCCCTTTTGCTATTATTTGTATACTCCTCCTCCGCCCTTTTTCAATATCTTACTCAATCCTGGAGCTTCCCTTGATCCTTTAATATTCACCGTCTCTACTACCATCTCCAAAGAAGGTGCAATGACAGTAAGCCATAGATGCAGAAGACAAGCCCAGTCCAGCATGACATGAGATGAACCACCTGCACTAACACCTCCAATTTCAGCCCTAAATACAGAAGATTGAGTAGCTCCTGATAGTGTGTGACAGATGCTTATATTACAACCGTGTGTATTAATCAAAGTGAAAAGGACACCACTCCTTAACAGTAATTTTAACAAACCCTTACCTAAAGTCAGAATGAAAGAGGAAAATATTTTCAGATACTGTCTGCAATTACTTTTTTTTTTTTCCCCACTCTCTAAAGAACAGTCTTCAAGTGTCAAGATAGGGAAAAATCATAAGACAGGACCGGCAATGAAATTAACAGCTAAACAATTAGCTGTTCAGCAAGTTGCTTAAGCAAAACTGTAGCTACTGCTGGAATAGAGGTTGCAGTACTTTGCCTGCAGCTGACATGACTAGCATCAACTGTGTTTAAAAGATGCTTTTTCTATACCTTTGACTAACATAATTCATGATTCAAGTTGAATGTTAATGTTTCCAGAATGCTCAGCTCCATCACCATCTTTATTTTATTGTCTTGACTTCCTGACTTGCCAGACAAATGTGATTTTACCATTCAACCAACCACAGATCTTGGTCACAGAACTAAACTTTCAGATTAATCAGACTTTGCATTATTTAGAACTATGTAGCTAGATTTTTCAAGGACATGAGGGCAAAAGAGGATTTCTTTCTCTCTGTCACAGCCACTGCATATGAGCACAAATAACTCCTTATAATTCAAGTCCATTAGCAGCAAACAACTATTTCTCATTAAAAATAACACAAATCAATGTATGCACTTTGCCTCTGCAGTCTGAGGAAATGGACCTGAATGAAAAGGGAAATTTGAGTCCTGTTCAAGAATCGCTTAGTTAAAAGTACTGTAGATTGCATGGAGAAACCCTTCATTTTCCACACACTTCTGATACTTACATCAAATTCATTCAGTGCAGCAGCAAGCTCTCCTATGCCAGTGTGCCCCTTGTTCTCATCAGTGGGTGAGGTGGCCTGGGCAGCATTGGAGATACCAGCAATTGCTTCTTGTACTTGCTTGAAGACATAGTCTCTGTTGGCCCTAGTAGCTGCAACGTCAGGGTGACGGAGAAATGCTTGGGACGCAGTATACAACATAGTGGCGTTCTTCTTCAGAGCACCTCGAGCTGCAGCCATTTCATCCCTGCAGTGAGGATCTTTCAGTTCCTATACAAAAACACATAATTTTTATAGTTGCAAATGAAAGGTTTTGTGTTAGAATGTATTATCTACACAGCTTAAGCGTCCCTGCATAAAAAACACCCAGTGATTTTGCAGAGATGGAATCAATGACAGAATCTACCATAAATCACAGAAAGAAATCTCCCTCCTGCCCAAAAAAGTCCATTGCTTCTGTGAGCTACGTTCTGCTCACAATAGCTTCTTATGAAAGAGGCTATGTACTTCCCTAATTCAAAGACCCACAGAAAATTTACATAAAACATTCAAAATCACTATTCCTGATTGACTGGGTTCAGTTTGCTGATTCCCTAAAGGCAATGCGAGTGCAACAATCCTGCAGCAGCAAGTGATATGTTTTCGTAAGTACTATACCTATGTCCTTTATAAAATCACCACAAGGTAGGCCTTTAAAAAATTAAAAATAAAAATATTACATTGATGAATAGGTTTTCAGTTCTTAAAGACTTAATAAATATGCCCCACATTATTTTTACCCTTTCCTTCATATTTTGCTCTATTCCACCTACCGCTTACTGTTTGTTTTAATAACATACACTTTTTTTTGTTTCCCCTGACAACAAGCATCAGATACCGTGCAGTATGTTCCCAGAATAAGATGACACTATATTATTGCTATTTAATCCATTAATTTATTTATTTACAGGATATATCACACTGTCCATGAAAGCCTTTCAAACAGGACTACCGTATCTGCCTAACAATATTCAGAAGGAGTAACAAATCATTATTACTTCTATTTTAAAAAAATGAAAAAATAAGTTTGGAGAGATGAATGCTTTACTTACGTTCACGCACAAATTCACAGAATGGTTTGATTGGAAGGGA
>NW_009617745.1:0-6724 GCF_000690535.1 Cariama cristata | reverse complement strand
GGGCAGGCAGCACCTGACGAGCGTGAGGGGGGGATGGGAGTAGAAATGGTCTACAGCTTTTCCTCAAGCTTCATTTAAGCCCTTGCTAAAATTATAAAAAACCACCGTAAGCCATTATTAGCAAGACCTAATACATACTTTTATATTGCATAATTGAAACAAATAGCTTTCAGGGCCAGCTAACAGGACAAAACCACCGACTGGGTCCCTGCCCCTCATTCCCGCCCTGACTGCTCCCCGTCTTCTCCCCCAAAAGAACTGAGGATACGGGGCCGCAGCAACACGGCGGTAACAAAGTGCCAAGGGTGGGCACTCCTGCATTATAAAAATCACATCCTGAGTTTCCCTCTGGACAATAAATTCAAGCATCAGTATCTTCCTGCATGGCCCAGCAACTATACTGGGTACCTCAACACAGCACTCAGTCGTGAGGGCTGGGGGCAGTTTCACTAAATTAAACCTCTGGAATTTTTGTTAGCACTGTAACATTCAAGGAACAAATATTACCACAAATGGGAGGATGCTCCTTGAGTCATGCTGCTGTGTGTAAGATACTGCATAGATAATTCATGGGTTTGATATTGCAGTATAACATTACATAAGCGCTACTAACGAGCTCACAATAATATAAAATACAGAAAGATGGAGAATATTCTTCCTAAGTCATGTCCCTCTTTCAGGTAGCAATTATGCATATGCAGGAAGGACAGCTTTCCTGACTCTCAGATGTAGAGCCTGCAACACATACAAGCAGTGTATGATACCAGATGACTTCTAGTAAGTACATATGCACAAACATATTTATTTATATAAACAAAAGCATCAAAATCATGCAGCATCAAAACTTACTGAGGGGGGTTTTTTATTATCTTAGGAAACGAATCAGTATTTTTAAATCAAAACATTATTCATTATTTTTCTTTAGCTAATGTGTTTTTACATTCTTTATTCAATTCTCTAGCCGTATTTCAGATTGCTGAAGCTAAATATTTAAACTATTATCAAGATTATTCACACTTGGAATAAGAAAGTGTACAACCTTATCTCCAAATTCCTTTACAGCTCTGTAAGACCTTTTCAGTCATTTAAACAACCTCCAAGTCAATAGTACCTTGCCATACACCTTAATTTTGATAAGTCCCTTAAATAACGTCATTCAAAAGCAGCAACATCTGCACTTAAAACACACAAACATCTGCCATGAGAAGACAGAAAAGTTACATTTCTTTAATATGTAGCTTTGTGTAATACAGTTGACTGGAATTGTCTTTTTGAACAGCATAACTTTTGGGGGCCCTGTTTCTGACAGATTTGGAGGTTTTTCAAATTCTGTCAACTTTGCAAGTTGACATCATGTAGCATTATGCAACAGACAGTCATTTACTGTCAGAATTAAAGCTATACCTGCTCCTGCCCAATTACTTTGACGAGAAAGTGAACAGGGATTAACCTCAACTAGATCCACTCTTTGTCATGGAAGAAAGCAGTGCAGGAGCTATTTAATACAAAGATACAGAGAGGATCCAGACTTCTGATGTTCACTAAACATTTTTGCAGCACTCTGGTCAGAATATAGTACTCGTTACGCAGGACATCTAGATACTCCTATTCCACTTTGCATGTTAAAGCTTCCTTGTGTACAGTTCTGCAAAAATACATTGTAAACCATGCCCAGATCCATTCAGGTAGGCGCTCACCCAACGTGAACTGCAGAGAGGCACAAGGAGACAAGAGAAGAGAAAAAGAAGAAAGGAAAGGACATGTTAAGATATATTCCATTAAAGTAAACAAACAGTTTCTCAAATTACCACTAAAGCAAGGCAAAACCTGCTTGAACATCAGCAACTAAGCCTTAAATTCAAGCCCTTGGAAGTAAATATATTTAGCCATTTTGGACATAGTACCCACGGCTGAACAGTTAAGTTCTGCAAATAAATCCTGAAATGGTTTGTTCAAGTTCACAACAGCAATATTCTCCACTTCCTGTAATTGCCACATCTTGTCAGAATCCTTCCCATCTCTTTTATTCCTTTTGAACTAATCCCCACTTCTTCAATTCCTTCTATTCGACCTAATGCTATAGGCAAGCCACTAGGTAGGACACATGAGACCTGACCAATGTTCATAAAATTACTTTGGAGCCAACAGTCTGCCCCCAAAAATGAAAACCTAACCTATGGAGGATCTGCTTCCAAGTAGTTCAGAATAAAAATGGGGGTGGTGGGGGGGGGGTGTCTGCTATTATTCCACCCTCCCTACCCACTCTCCCCAAAGTAGAAATACACTCAATAAATTAAGACTGAAAAAAGCTACTTCTGTTCAGAAGAGACAGTGAAATGCTTCTCCAGGCAGCAGCACCCCAAGTGAAATGAGATACTCTGTGCTTTCGAATAAGAAGTTGTCTCTTTCCCATTTTTGCTGTGCATTTCAAGTGGGAATTGGATTCACCTTCTCATCCTAAAAATAAGTATGCCTGAGCATAATTTTCTAAAGCAGAATTAGTGAGAAAATATGGCACAATGCCTTTAAGTACTACAATATATTTTGCACTTTTTCAGAATACGAGCATAGTTTTCATTCAGACTTCAGTAAACATCTTATGTACTTCTGTTGACGAAGATGAAATATTTTAATGAATTCTGCTACCTTTAGTGCATGCTTCCAGTAACCAGTAGTCCTTGTGGATAACCCAAGAGTAGTAATAGCATGACTTGCATATTCTTCAGCAGAAGGAATAAAGAAAGATCTCTTCGATGCAGTGCTGCTGCAAGGTGCCATTTTTGTAGCAATTACGAATGGGGTTAAACTCTGAACAAAAATTCCTTTGGAGGCATACTCATAATGTAGTGCTCTACTGAAATAGTCCAAGTAGGTCTAGAAAGACAAAAGCAGAGAGAGACATCTTTTTTTCTTTATTTCTTTTCTAAAAACAATTAAGTCTCAGGGCAGAGTTTTATTAAAGCTACAGAAAAGTTGTAGCATATTTTATACATCGGCTAAAAAAATAAAACCTTGAATAAATAGTATAAAAAACCACATTTCTAAAGTATAATCAACATTCCTATTTACTGTTATTTGTTTGTTAAAATCCTGCAACAGTACAGTAAGTTGCAGGACAAAGCGACTGCTTAACTCCCTGATGTGAATTTAACAAAAAATCTGACCATTTCTGCTTAAAAACAATACAGAAACATTTATTTCATCTAAAACAAATATCTTGTTTATTTTGGGGCCATTGCAAGGACACTCCAAAGCTAACTAAACATACTACTGTCAAAAGGACAAAATGAAGTCCCATTCTTTAATACATTTACATGTGAATTTTGTATTCAACTGATCTTCCCCAGAACCTAAGTTAATTACTTCCAGGGACTCCCTTGTGCAAAATTAAACGTTCATTTGTTTATGTGTATCTATATTATCTCCTTGAGCTCATTTTACTTTTACAGAGTAACAAAAAAAGCACAAGCCTGATAACTGGGATTGCTGGAATCAAAGAGATGGAAAAATGAGCATGGCTGAGTCTTATCAAGGCAGCAACACTAATGGCATGCTGAAGCTACTGCTGTGCTGCACAGCCAGTTACCCCCGAGACACAGCAGTTTAGACTCAACTTGTGAGCTAACAGGTTTCTCCTCCCAAACAGCCTCGCCAAAATGCCATTGCCAGCAAGCTGTTGGGAGAGCATCTTCTACAAATGCCCTTGCACCTGCTTTAGGAGAAACAAAACAAGCCAACCACTTCAAACACCATACACTGTTAACACACAGAGAGCGGCTTAGGATGCTAGAGCAGCTTGTTCCCACTTCTGTGCCAGTGTAACTGTTCAAAGGCCAGGCTTTAAACTGGATTGCAGATCTGGATTAATGATGCCAGCTGAAGGAAGAAACTTTGGTACATTTGGTTTCACTCTGTTCTTTTTCATTCAGGCCTCAATTATTTTAGTTCAGAGTGCAGTTCTACATATACTTAGCGTAACCAAGGGGGTAGAACTCTGCAACAAAAATGGGAATCCTGAGCTGGTTTCCACACTGAAGAGAATCTGCAAGGAGTTTTGTACCTCAGGGTAATAAGAGCTGGTCTTGCTCCAGGCAAAAGGAAGTACTCACAAGAGCTATCCCAAGAGCAAGGCTGCACAGGGGTTCGGCTACAGCAACCACTTGTGTTTAGACACTGGATCTAGGCAAGATCCTTCTACCATCTCAGCTGCTTTTGTGGATTCCGCAGCAAATCATCCAGTGTAAATCTGCATCCCCACATGCATTCATATTCCCAGCATCGCCCAGCTCCCCTATCCTATTCCTTACTGACTGGATCGCATCAGGAGAAATAATTATGGTGAGGAAAGTTCTTTTCACTTCTCCCCAAATATGGTACAGACAATGGTGTAAGAAGCATTATGGTTCTTGGTGTTAGGTAAAGCAGTGGCTCGATTTGGCCACAGCCTTTGTCACAGTGGTGGGCTGAGCATGAGTACAGCCCCTCTTGCTACCAAATACTAGTGTGTAAGTAGCTTGCGCTATGTCTGCACAGTTGAGCTGAAGATGAGAGAGATGAAATTCTTGACCCCTTCAATGGGCCACAGAACTGCCACTTTGCTTTGTGCATCATTCCTCTGATTTCTCCTAGAACCACTGTTATACCACAGGTCACACATAACCCAAATAGTACTGACTTTGGGTCAAAGCCCAGCATTGGTGACGATAAAGAGTTTACTGCATAATACATGTAACATTCACCTTCGGTATTTGAACAAATTCCTGGAAAACCTTCAAGTATTTTGATATCCTTGCTGAATATGTTTAAAAAACCCAAAGAAACACACAAAAACCAACCTATAACCACCTTTTCAGTGCATACCATTAAATATTACACCCCAACTTACTTTAGAGGCTCCATAGGTTGTGAACATTGGTGTTGGATGACAACAGGATGCAGAAGAAACATTCACAATTGCCCCTTTCTTTTTCTCTACCATGCCCGGCAGCACAATATGCACCATCATGTTAGCAGAAGCAATATTTACATTGATCAGGTCCCACAGCATATCCTCAGACAACGTCGTAAAATAGTCCGGATAGGGATAAAGCATTCCTACATTATTCACCAAAATCCCAATTTCTCTGTCTTTCAGAGCCTCCTTAATGGCTGGGTAAGGCTCACGCCCCTTGCTGAAGTCAGCTACTATGAAATCTGTTTCCACTTTATAGGTTTCAGATATGCTCCTAGATACAGCCTCCAGCTTCTCTTTGCTTCGGCTGATTAAGATGATATTGACACCACGCTTTGCCAGTTCTTCGGCATATGCCTTCCCAATACCATCCGTACTACCTGCAATAGAAAATAAAAAACAAGATGAAAATCAGAGCAGCCCCAGCCTTCAATTTTGACAGTTCTTTCAATTATAGCTGTATTCCGTTCTCTGAGATCACCTGGCACTGAATATGCTGATCTCAAAGCCACAACATTAAGACAACATTGTCAGTACAACCTTCTGCAATCCCCCTTCACACAAGTTTTATATTTTCCATGACAAGAACAGACAGCTTGAAGGAGAACCTTAATGAAAAGTGGGGATATCAGAGGTACATGACTTACACCTTGCTGAAGAACTTGAGCACATATTAAAACCCCATAGTAAAAAAAAGGATCTTGTCCATATCTCTGTCTACGCTTGTACGTGTTCGGGGTGTACCTTGCAAGTTTTGGGAAAAATTCCTCTGTGATTTCTGAGCTTGCCCACCTCCTGATGAACTGAATTTAGTAAGGCACTGAACAACTGTCACTGCTCAAGCAGATTAACTTGCAACCTGAGATAATACAGGCCCCAGCTTGTGACATAAAGCTCACCCCTCAGTATAGGCTAGCAAGTTTTACAGTACTGGCACAGTATGTTATAGAAACATAAGCAAATATACTGCTTCAGTCTCTTACCAGTGACCACCGCCCATCTTCCATACTGCTTGACAAGATCAATCTCGCCGCCCAGCTTTGGAATTAAATGCAACCTAAGCATGCTGTAAGTGTCAAACGCAAGAGACACACACTTTCTGACTGTGTACCAAGCTCCAACTATAGCCAGGGCCTCTACATAAAAATTACAGGAACGACTGATCTCTCTGTACAAGAGGTAGAAACGATCCACTGCAGCCATGGTGATCACAAGCCTGAAAAAAAGAAAAAAAAAGACAGAGGTAACTACAGTCACCTCTTGGGCCACGTAAACTTTTCAGACTGCACGGATAACCTTTGAGATTCAGCATGTTACAGTCTGAGCATCATTTTGATGCAGAAAAGCCACAAGTCAGCCTGCTGGAATTCGAGTATCACCATCGTCCTCACTGGTTTAGCTACTGCTTAGTCCTCGTTCAAGGGTTTAGCTATTAATCAGCTATACTGCACTGACACCGACCAATGATACTGTAAATAAAACAATTCATGTTTAAGCAGAGGAAGCTCAACAAGTAGAAACTAATTTTGGAAGATTAAGAACCACCTACAAAAGAGGCAAGGATAACCCTCAGCAGAGAGCTGAGCACACAAGAAACACCATGCTCTTTCAAGCACAAAAAGCTACAGGAGAGACCACGCAAGCTCAGAGACAGAGGCGTAACTTCAGTCCCTGGCGCTGTCCCCGGGCACCAGCCCTTCCCAGCAAGCGCTACCGCGTCGTTCGGGTTTGAAACTCCCTGAACCGCGGGACAGCCCTGTCCATTAAGGCCAC
>NW_009617744.1:0-2639 GCF_000690535.1 Cariama cristata | reverse complement strand
GGTAGAGTCACCATCCCTGGATGTATTTAGGAGACATGCAGATGTGGTGCTTAGGGACATGGTTTAGTGGTGGAGTTAGTAGTGTTAGGTTAATGTTTGGACTCAATGATCTTAAGGGCCTTTTCCAACCTAAATGATTCTATGAATTGCAAGTGAATTCTCAGGCTCATTATTCTTCCCTTTAACTTCTTGTCAAATTGCCTTTCAGCTGCACCATCAAGATTACCTGTACTTCCAGGTTTATAGGTAAGATTCTAGGCATCCTGGCAATGCCCGAAGATTTCAGGCAGTAAATAACAACTTGGTGGAACTTGCAAATGAAAGATGGCCACCAGTCCTACTATTGCAGGCAAAGAGAGGTAAATATAGTGACATGCAAGGAATAAATATTGTTGTACATATTACAGAGAGACCTGCATATCCAGGATAACACAAATGTGTGTCTGTGTGGAAGCATTTTCTTGGGCTGTCTTTGCAAGTTGTACCTTCTCCTCTTTGTCTTAGTTACAGTGAGCAGGATAGAGCTAATGTGTTTTTCCCTGCACTTGTAAACTATCTTCACATTAAGGTATCTTAAGCCTGGGTGTTTGCTTGTTTTCCAATTAGTATACGTCATTTGATGTTTATCACATTGTTCCTTCCTGCTTCTAAGCAAAATCTCCCACTGAGATTTTGGAGACAGCAGACAGCCAGACCATACATGTAAAACTGCCCACCCTAATGCCTTTATGTCTCATTAACCGACCTCCTGCTCTTTTCTGCACTTGCACAGGATTTCTAGATGTCCAGCAGCAGCATAACACATATGCCACAGGAGAGCAGCTCTGTGTTCTCTACCATGCAATGGCTGTAATGGGCCTGCCAGACAAATACAGGGAAGTGTCCAGTGTGTATGTGCAGAGCCCATGGTGAACCTTGCCAGTGGAACTTGACTGACATGTCCTTTACCGAGACCAGAATTGGGATTTTTTTATATTTCAGAAAAAAAATTGACAAAATTATATTATTACATGCTACTATTATATATTAATATTATATATTATTGTATTATTACAATGCTACTATTACAGCATTGCCATGTTAATATCATCTGTCTACTCAGGTGGTGCTGGTGTATAAATAGTCACAGAAAACACATTAGTAAATTGCTTTGGAACAGTGATAAACACAATAAATAAGTTAACATAATGAATACATGAAATTGTGTTCCAAGAAACTGTTGTTCTACAAAGCATTCAGAGAGAGACTAGATCTATGAAGCAAGAACTAAAGGAAGTGTAAAATCCTAGAACTGGCAGTGCTTTTTATTATGCCCAGAACAGACACTATTTTAATGCATGCAAAGCTCTCTCCCTCTCTTCCTCCAAGATACTCCTTGAAACCCATCTGTTTTGTGGTGCCTTGCACTTAACAAGAGCCACCCACCATGCCGTTTCAGCACTGTACCATTCAGTGTTGTCCTGTGCAGTTCCAGCTTGTGCTCCTAAACTGCAAGCTCTTCCGGAGGGAAAACCTCCTATTTATCTGACACAGTTCTCCTATTGTACTCAGCCCTGTGTGCTTACATCACTGCAAAAACAATAACGTGCCTAAAGAGGAAAGGCTTAGCAACTAGGAAAAGAGGAGTATTTTATCACTGGAGTTTGGCATTCAGATGCATTGTCTCAGTGCATTAATATAGTTATGCAATACTTATCCTTCCCCCTGCAGTGAGTAGCCTTGTCTGTGATGGCAAGAAGCCACCATTTCAGAAAACAGCAGCAATTGTAGTTATGAAAAGCCTTGGCATTGTGCAGGATAGCGGTCAACTTGCAGATACTCAACCACGTTCAGTAGCATTAACAGTGAATGGCTGAAACACCACAAAAGGTCTGGAAATCACCACAGTTATGCACTGATCCTGAAAATCACCCAATGTAGACAGATCTTGCCCATCAACCAAAGCCCTGCTGGTTGAAATAGAGCTCCCTAGGGCACCAGGATTCGCCTGCTAGGAATATCCTCTCCCCCACTCCAACATCTACAAATCTCCTACAGTTATGTTATATTTCAATGGCATTTCTCGTTCGTACTTTTCCTGTTGTGGCTTTAACATAGAGACAAGGCTATAAAAGTGAGACTTTCTCAGTGTTTTTCAGAAGGCTTCTTGGAGATACTGTGAATTCTTTGGGACTGTAAAAGCTCTGCATTTGCACTGCACCTTGCACCATGAAGTCCTGGCAAACTACTGGAGCTCTTCAAGATAAAGTCAGTAATTAAATAAATTGCCTGCACTGTGAGCCCATGCACCAGAACTGGAGCAGCAATGACACTTTAAACACTTCTCCACTTTAATATACACACAGACTTCAGGAGCGCTCTGAAAAATGACAGGCATCACCTCCTCTCTACGCTTACAGGCCTAAGTACCGCCAAGGGGACTGAAAAGGCAAACCGCCTCCCTCAGCGGGGTACCTTGAAGGCCACATCGGAAAGCTCCTATAGCTCCCTCCGGAAGGGTGCTGGAGGGGGTTTAGCCAACTAAGACGGGGCAGGAGACTGCCTCACACCGTCCGAAGCGGCAACACACCACCCTCAGAAACATTTTTTACCTCAGGCTAAAAGCGCACAAGACCCACTCCCCCTCAGCGGGCAACAAG
>NW_009617743.1:3573-12005 GCF_000690535.1 Cariama cristata | reverse complement strand
AGGAACATCACTCGTCACCGGTCTCCACTCGGACATTGAGCTGTTGACCAGAACTCTTTGAGTGCAACCATCCAGCCCATTCCTTATCCACTGAGTGGTCCATCCATCAAATCCATGTGTCTCCAATTTAGAGGCAAGGATGTTGTGTGGGACAGCGTCGAATGCCTTGCACAAGTCCACGTAGATGACACCTGTTGCTCTTCCCTTATCCACCAACACTGTAACCCTGTCGTAGAAGGTCACCAAATTTATCAGGCACAATTTGCCCTTAGTGAAGCCATGTTGGCTGTCACCAATCCCTCCTTATTTTCCATTTCCTTAGCATAGCTTCGAGGAGGATCTGCTCCATGATCTTGCTGGGCACAGAGGTGAGACTGACTGGCCTGGAGTTCCCCAGGTCTTCCTTTTTTCCCTTCTCTTTTCAGGTACACAAGCCAGCTTTTTTCTGCAGTTCCCCTGGATGAACTGGTAGAGAACAACTCCCACTTAGCACAACACGATGATATTCAGAGAGTCCCCAGACGCTGAGGTCCTTGGAATTCACTATCAGTGCTGAAAGAGAGGTACTTAGCACTGCTAACGAGAACAACGTTCTCCCTTGACTTTGGCCCTCATCCCTGCAACATACGTCATGTGACTCCTTTGCACCAGCTAGAGCAGTGTGAGCTCCCACCCCTCCGTCCTCCCGGCCAGTAGCATAAAGCCCCTACGCTACATCAGCCCGGATCTCCCAGGGAGGAAGGAGGAACTCTGCCACTGGTTTGGGTGCAACCTGGAACACGTCAAACAGCCAGTACATCAACAGGAGAAAGGATACAATAAAAATCCCCTATTATCTAGAAAAATCTTTGCCAGCCCTTCTCCCATGCAGGCAGAAAGAATGGCAAAATGCTTTAACAGAGCGGAGGTCCAAGGACATTCTCCTACAGCTCCTGAAAAAGAGGAAATACGGTGGGTTTCTTCAAGCAAGGGATCCTTCCCAGACAGCTTTCCTCCCAGTGACTGGTCTATTCCCCCGAGAAGGGCATCCGAGAGGATCTGTATATTGATATGGATTGCTTGTTCTTCTCCAAAGAAGTCCTTAAAAAGAATCACAGCTATTTCACACCCTGTTCTAGGACTGTGGCTGCATATTTACTGAGCAGCCTACAGATTTCACAATCAGTCCAGATGCTAGTTTCAAAACAACTCAAGCACCTAGAAAACCCAAAAAACCAGTATTCCTTGCTGCTTTTAAAACTAATTTTACACTCCTAGAATTGGCTCAAGCCCTCCGAGGCTAGACTTTGAATCTGTACGCTGTCACAGCAGCAAGCACGCTCTCCACCACCAGCCCCTGATGACCTTTTAAGCCTCAGCTTTACCCCGCATGCCCTGCAGGAAGGGCACGTTCACTCACTGCGGCTGATCTGATCCACCCCGCTGCTGGTTGAAGTAGCTGACGCACAGCGGTGTGGACCCCAGTCCCACCCTCCCACCCACGCACTCCTCCCACCCTTGGCGGACCTTCTACTGAGCCATTTCAGAGCAGTGACCCACCACAAGATCACGAAGCAAGGCCAAAATTGGTCATAGGCCAGAACTGTTTGGCAAAAGCTTGGGTAGCATAAGATAGGCTTCAGGGGGTGAAAAACGAGGAGGGAGGAGCGAGCAGGCGCATACAGCCAGAGCTGCTTTGGGCATGGCGAAGCTCCAAGCCCGGATACATCGCTTCATTAGTGGGCATTAAGCAGGACTCAGGTTTGCAACAGCGGTGCTTTCTCATACATTTTATTATTCTTGAGAAGTTTCGATGCTCCTGTAAGGCAACAGGCCTTTCTCAGTCAACACTCTCAGCTTTAATAAATCAGAGATGAATGAAACAACCATGATAGAGCCGTATTTTTGCTAATGAGTAGAAAAGGCAGGGGCCTAGGAGCAGACTTAGCCAGCAGCTGCTGCAGGAGAGGCAGAGCCAGCACAGGATGCATTCTTGCGAGGATTAGTTCATGTTTATTTGTCACTATATTCTCAAAGAGCTAAGCAAGCGTTATGCATTATCCTGTAGCTGAAGCCAGCCTTAAAAAAGTAATCCATGACTGTTTTGTTGAATAGGATAATTCCCCTCCCCTCAAATTCAGACAGCCGTTTCCCAGCACCAGTTGTGTCTGCAGGGACTCGCTCCATCCACTTTGCATTATGCGTCCCAATCCGGATGCTCTTGCACATTTAAAGAACATTTAGGACACCCACCTGGCACTGTGTCCTGCCACGAGGTTTTAGGAGAGCAGACCTGTGCACCTTCCTCCCTGGCCAGGTGTTGCTGCTGCCAGAGGAGCTGCGGTAAATGGCTGCTATGACCAAGAGAGAAGAAATCCCAGGCAAGTCATTTCTCTTCATACCCAGATGACAACCTCTGGCTCTACAGAGATATCTGGGAGAACACCCAAGACGTGGGTCCTGGCCCTCTGCACACGCTGTGGCATGCTGTAATGAGCAGAGCCAGAGTCCTAAACAAAAGCCTTGGCTCGTACAGTCACGAGTATCACTTTTAGAGTTTTACAGGACAAAAGATATGTTTGGAAGCATAAAGAAATAATAAAAAGCCCCAGTATCAGTGTAAAATACAACCCTAGGACTCAATGGAAGTTAAAAGGGCCTCTAGGGGCCGACAACACCAAGCTCTGACCTTTGAGACCAAGTGGTGGTTGCTGTGAAGCAAAATGTAGGCTCCAGCCACGTGCAGTTAGCTGAAGGAGGTCCGCAGCCATTTTTGAAAACCCAAAGTGAAGTTATCTTATTTCTTTTAATATCTTTTTCTCAGGTGTCAGCCTTTTGTTCACGTGATGGCCGCAGTCTGGGAAACGGCATGGTTAACATCACCCACTGCCTCTCCACGCAGGAGGGCACAGTGACCTCACCCTTTTGTCAAAATGGGAAACACTCGCTTATGACAATAAAATGAGCCAACATTTTCTGTTTATGAAGGGATTGTGCAGTTAAACATTTGAAAAAGCTCTGCAAATACCCCTTTCCAAAATACTGAAGTTAGCAGCGAGTAACCGGAAACTGAGCATTTCATTCCCTTTCCTACACAAAAACTGCAGATATTAACACACAACAAATTAATTGCAGAAAAATTACAGGAAAGTATAAAGCTTTTGAGCATTTCTTCTAGTCTTCTGCCTTGCTCTATTGAAACAAATCTAGCAAAACATTTTGGCCTTGGGTGTATCGGGTAGCTGCAGAGGAATCTCTCAAATTATCATCACAGATTGTTACCAGTAATGGAAGTTGGATGAAAACTAGTAGTAAGTACATTACGAAATAAGCCAATTTAACATATAATTTTAAATTAAAGCACATTGTAAGGCCTAAACTTACTCTTTAAAAATAATGTCATAAATCTTTGGCATCTTTACTGAGCTAAAGAACAGTATTTCACAACTCTGTCTAAAAGGCAGAGGAGCCTCTGGCTTCCAGCATCAGCCCAAGCGATGGTTGGGACTCCATGAATTATCAATGTTCACCCAGCACAATGAACTGGTACTGACATATTTCTACCCTCACGACTTCCTACCATGCAAAAGCAGGCCTTGTTTTGAGTTTAGATTAGCTACCAGGTGCAGTGACAGTTTCTTTACTTGAACTAGATGCTTCATAGCTAAGAAACCTCAACTCAGGCTTTTCTCAAGAACAGGAAGTTTTCTTTTCCTCTTAGAGCTCTTGTATTTAAACAAAAGAAGAAGATAAAATCTACATAATACCATATTTCTAGAGAAATGGACATAGCCACATAGAATCAGCACTCTTAATCCCACAGGGCATTCAAATGCAAGATAAAGCCTGATACTTACTACAATTTGGCAGGCAGCTGCTTAAATGCATGTGAAAATCCCTCGAGCACTTCCATACCTACAAAATCCTGGACAAGTGGTTCAACAATTTAAGATTTCCCTCATTTAGCACTATTAGACGTGTTTTAACAATGTTTCTGCCTTATGCATCCTGCAAAAATGAGTTGGATTTCAGCAACGAACCATCACAAGATGCTGGTGTTATGAATTTTTATTTGGACTTCAACTTCCATCCAGATAAGCTCATGAAAAACCCAAATAAAAATTTTACCATGTAGCACCAAATAGCACTGAATTTCCTGGCAGAATAAAAGCAAGGTAATCTAAGACTAAAGCTAAAAAAATACTAACTGGAATTGCATACATATATAACTTCCAATAAGGGGTGTACTGGCTTCAAATTTAGTGTCTACAAAAAAACAAATGTGAAAGAATATTCTTCACTTGCAGAAACAAAGTTAGACTAAGTCCATCAAAATCTTTTACCTTACAATTTAAAAGCTAACTGAAATCAATTCATCCTGAACAGAAAGAAGGAAACCTGCAGGAAAGAATAAAGAAAAACAAGCACTAGTGGATTTTTTTTATAAGGTGATCCTACCATTCAGGAAGCACCGTCCCGAAAGACATATGGCCAACCACCCCGGTATTGCAGGCACCTCCATCTAAACGCACTGCTAAACAGTGCGGACCCTTATTTACTTGGGCTGAAGATCTTCACCTTTTGGAATGTAAAGCATTTTCTTCAAGCACGTTCCTGCTAGATTATTAAGGATTATCTGCTGTCGTTCAACAGAAGGAAAAGATTAAGTTCCTCCAGACAACTACAAAGTACATACCATGCATGGGCCAGGGCTGAGGAACCGCAGCGATGCTAAACAAGTCTGCCCTGCAAATGCAGTATGCGAGTTGGCCCTTCCTCTGGTTGTCAGGTCACGTCCTTCTGCCTACAGCTGCATATTTCTACCCAGCACTCAGCGATGGACATATGCACAGTAGCTGTATTTTACTTTACATGAGCAGACCATCTGCTCGGCACAAACACAGACTAGCGGATACTCCCTGGAAGATTTACATGCACGTACAGCGGGCCACAGCTGGATTTCCTTATGCCTGGCACCCTCACCAGAGGTGCTGCTCCAGTGTCGCCACTAAATCCTTGCTTGCGACTTCTGTGCAGACAATCCTCAAATCCCAGCAAGACAAGAATTCCAGGGAAAAAAAAGTTTTCATGACACATGGCATCCTGTCTCCCTTGTAAATAAATAGGATCGAACAAAGCCCAAATATAATTTTAAGAGCTACTCAAAATGCAGGACAGGCACACGTTAGCCGTGACTGGGCAACATGGTACTCAAAACGGACACGAACTCTGCTATTGTCTGGGGAATATCACTTCAAGAGTGTCAGTGGGAGTTTTCACAGCTATAAGTCTCTCTACCTTGTGCCATCTGGCACTGGAGATTTCATTTACATTAAACCATTCAATCTGAACCAGCCAAAGGTCTAATTCCAACAAAGCAGTAAAGATTTCCCTTCTGCATTTCATTTTAAGCTTACTGTATTTTTAGGTTACTGGTCTTGCAGGGAATGTTCCACACAGACATCCCTGTTACCAGGCTCCTTTCATTTAATACAATAAAATTGCGACTGGATTTGAAAACATGATGAATTCTTTACTAAGAATCTCAACGAGGCGCTTCCAGGACTTAGGGCAACATTATCAAAGCAATACGAGCCAAATTTTAAAAAATATTTAAATACTTGGCTTGATTCCTTCCTAGGTACTACTTTAAGTCTGGTCACAGAAAAAACAAATTAGGTTGGAAGGACCCTTTGGGGTTTAATCCAACTTAGATCAGGTTGCTCAGGCCCACAGTCCCAAGTAACATCAGTAAGGAGCAAATCTCTTCACCCTGAGCTCAGACTAGTTCCTTTGCACCCGAAGGCGAAACTGGAAAGCTGGGGTGTTAAACATGCTGCCTGCACCAATACAACCACCTCTGCTATGTGTGCAATACAAGCGTACTGCTGTATGCTATTTGTTACACTCTATTTATTCCATTTAACGCTCCTGCTCCTTCTAAGAATGCCACGCAGGTTCACTTGGGACAAGCAACATAGAAACCCCCAAAGATATGGTTCTCCTCATTCCCAGTACGTTTCGCAAACCGACAAAGCTTGGAGTTCCCAGTCACGAGCAGAACGGTGATCATTTCACCTCCATCCCTGTACCACTGATCACATCCCACAGGAGTGCTGCCCAAAACTGCCATCGCTTAATTCCCTACATTAGCAGAAGCAGATGTTTGGGGTGAGTGAGACTCTTAACAGGATACCTAGGACCAACTGATTTTGTGCCTTGGTCTGAAAATAATGTAATAATATGGCTGGAAACAGGCTCTAATGCTAGATTATGTTATTTTACAACAGTCCATAACACCTTTTGATCTAGGCATGACGTTCTTCCGTCATTTCTACCAGAACCACAAGCACTGAGCCTCAGAGCCCCTCATGGACCCCGGTCACTCAGGGACATGCACTAGCTCAAGACCTTGAGCTCCTCACTATTTCAACTCCATCAATAGCCACTTCCTTCTGTGCAGAAAACGGCTCTCCTCAACCACCTCCCCTTGCACAATCTCCCAGGCTGCCACATCTTGAAGATATGCCGTTAGTTCAGCCCTGCTACGCGGATCCTGTTTGCCTCCAAAGCCCACCCGGAGCACTAACAAGCTTCTCTCGGGGAGATGGCTCTGGAGAAAGGAGTTTGTCAGTGCCTGGACTTTCTTCCCCAGTAAATCCATCCAAGGCAGCGTGCCTGACCAGCACACCCCCGCAGCGGAGGACAGCAAAAAATAGTCAGCTTGGGGAAGAATGTATCATAAAGAAAGCTGAATTTATCTCAACACCAGGGAGGCTAGGGGGTAACCTTGGGTTTAGATAAGACAGCTGCACCAGCAACTCGTCAGGTGCCCTGAAACAACTGACAAAGAATAATGTCTTCCTGAGCTAGCCAGACCAGCATGGGGGAGCATATACATGGCTAAGCCCAAAGTACAAAAATGGACAATTAATAAAGTAAATTTTGAAGAAAGCAAAGAGCTTGAGCTGGCTTCAATCTGTGTATTCCCTCCCAGTGACTGTGGGTGCCGAGCACCGTGACAGTGAGCAGACAGAGACCAGTAACGGGCATCACGCTTGTATTTGGATTCAGTTGTGCACTGCAAGTGCTGTATTACGCTTGTGCTGCAATTTCAGTATGCTGCAGTATAACCCTGCTAAATCAAAATCCCATGTAACACCAAATATACCAAAGAAGCAAATATAATATTAAACCCTCCTCGTGCGGACTATCTACAAGAGCCTGGCCAGAGCACATTGGAGTCGGGATAGCCACAGAGGCAGCACTCACTGTCGCACACAACTGGGAAAACCCGTCCTGGCATTCAGCCTTCCTCCCAAAGGCTCACCCCATGCTGCTCAGCCAATTTTTCCTCAGCTCTGAAATTCTGAAAACATCATTTTAAGAAACGCACTTGCGCCTTGTCCCCAGCTCTGCACTTCATTTTCCATTACGCCCAGATTAAGGCGTGCGCACCACTGAACTAAAAGCGTGAAAGCCAAAAACCAGAGAATCACAGTAATTAACACTGTGGCCTCCTGCCATGAAGGATCAGGATTTGAAACAGACCCCAAAAAAATATTAAGAAATGAGAAGCCAAAATGTAGTTCTACCTGCACAGCAAGCAGCAGTTACTTATTTGAAATGAAAACACTTACTGTTAGTGAAATCCTTTTATACTTGTATCCCTGATCCTCTGCACACTTCAAGTTTGACTTGTCAGCCTTCCAGCAGCAGAAACGTTAACGTTTTGCATGCGAGTTGCTTTCTGGGCTGTTCTTTTACCCTACAGTTCTAGATACATTACCGAAGCCGCAGATTTCACAGGAGCCAGTATCCGAATAAAGTGTCTCTAAAGAGTACTGCAAAAGGCATGGCTTCCTGCTGCCCCAGATACAGCAAGTCCTCCAGGGAATGGCGAACAAGAATCTCTAAGAGGGTTTTGCTGTTAAATCTTTTCTTGTTAAGACGCGGAAGAGAAAATCTGCTTTGTGACAGTAGCACTGTGGGGAGTTAAAACCAAAGGGTCACAACAGAGGCACATTTACAACAAGAAGCTCGCTAGAGGAAAGATCTAATACCTTGCAAATGCTGAACACTACAAGTTTCCAATAGGCAGCTGTTCCTCCAGAAAACGAAAGAAAAAAAAAACCAAACCACTCATCATACATGCAGGCCCACTGCCATTTCCAAATTAGAATAAACAGCTACACAGAAAAAGTATGTAGTGACAAAAAAAAAAAAAAGAGCCAGAAATTCAGCCTAGCGTACTACAAACACTGGGAGAGGTGAATTCGAGCCTGCCTCCATTTCCTAGACACTGTCCTCATTACTAAGCAGCAACACACGACTGTCGATAAAACCCAGCCCCTGTGCCCACATCATTATAGGAGACACTAACAAGTAACTTTTTAGAGGCTACTGCAAACAAGGTGCTTTAAAAAAAAAAGCTTGGAAAGAACGTTCTTTCC
>NW_009617743.1:0-3542 GCF_000690535.1 Cariama cristata | reverse complement strand
GGTAGACAAGCACCCCAAACTCACACCTTCCCAAGATCCCAAATTTAAAATTTGAGCCAACATGGCTCCTTTTCCTTTTCTTTCTCAATGGTGTTTTCTAGCATGAGACACTCAGGTTCGACTCAAAAAACCCACTGCTACTGTTTTAAGCTAGTAACATTTAAAATTAATTCTGGCATAGATGTCTGCTCTTACATCCACAGTAATAGGTTGAAAAGGAAAAATTAAAAATTTAATTAAAAGCTAACGTTGGAAAACTGAACAGCTCCCGTTCCTACCGTTCTGAGAGGAGGAAAGCGTGGGTGGGGGGATGCAGTGTCAGACACGAAACTCTAAGTTGTTTTGCAACACCCTGCATTGAATCCATTGGACACGCTGTGACTGGTTAAAAAAAAAAAATAGGAAGACAGGAGCGATATCACTCTAATAACGATTTTAGACAGCGCTTAACTTTCAAGTTTGTAGAAGAGATGCTCAGCTAAGACAACTTTCTCTGCTGTTATACTGAACAGCTTAGCCCAATTGTTTCTTTAAAAGTGTCTTAACATCAGAGGAAGAAGGCATTAACAGCAGCCGATGGCACCCAGCCACTGAAGGGAATTCCTGACCATTACCAAAGGCTGCCTCCAGCCCAGCAGCCTGTGAGGAGCAGGAAGGCAGAGCCATAAGGACTTCTGAATCAACTCTGCAAATCACTCACAAGGAAGTCCCCAGGTTTGTACCTGTAATTCCTCAGGTATTTACAACAGCGCTGTCATCGAGAGTCAGCCTTTGCAACCACAGTTTCTCCTGCTTACTCCATAAATTACGCTGGGAGTGGCTGGGGTGGAGGGCTGAGAGGTGGAAAATAGCCAAGAAGAAGAGAGGATGGCTTCTGGGGTGGCAGGACCAGTTCACATCAGCCGAGGGGCTAAGATACCAGCACCGACTCACTGACTGACTGATCAGACTATACTGGCCCAACACCTATATTCGTAAGAGCCCCTCACCAAAAAAAAACTCCACAAATTAAAAACCACCCCCACATGCAAATAAAGATCATCCTCACTGGTAAAGAAATAAAGACAAGCAAGAAGTACCAGACTTCATTACCAAAAATAAATACACATACTCTGTTAAAGGCTCTTTCAGCTCCCAACCACAAAAGACCATTTTTCTGAGTTCCAGTGCCAGTTCCCACATTTCACGACATCTGAGGCCAGCTCAGATACCAAAAGACACGATGATACCACTGTGGTTTAGGAAAAGAAACAAAAATTAAGAATGCCATAGGTTTTCCGAGGGCATTCACAGAACAGCCACTTACCAATTACTCAGACGTGTTAAATCAACTTGCTTTAAATACATCAAGCAACCACCTGAGAGAAACAGCAGCAGCTACTTCAAAGAACACAGTGATGTGTTAGAACAACACTGACACACTACTGTATGTTTCTTTATTTGCTACCAGGCATATAAAGACTAATTAAAGCACTAGTTTACAAGGCATAACAGAACTACTTTTTTAAGCTGCAAGATAAAACCATCTACTTGAAAAGCCTGGTACCAGGCAGTACTCAGTATCGCTGCTTCTGATGGGGGTGAGGCTGCTCCAATGTTATCTTGTAAATGAAGAGTTCACATTCTAATTATAACACGTTGGGAGAGAGCCATCAGCTTTTTTTAAAAGGACCTAACTTCTGAGAAATCTGCTAGAGTTTATTCATACAGGCAATTGATTTGTTTGAAAAAATACCATGCACCAGCGCTCCGAAAAAGCTACCAGAAGTGTCCTCCATAAAGGCTTTTGAGGAAACTAAGCTGGACTGAGGAGAGTCTATGGCAGATTAAAAGAAAGGAAGCAAATCTAGGATAAAGCCACGGTGAAAAGAGATTCCAGCTACAATCCATTTAGCAGATGCATAAAAACTACTTGGAAGAAGAGATGAATACATATGCAACAAAACTGGCTGATGATCCTTTGGGACAAGGCACAGATTTCCAGGACGGTAAAACCTAAAGCTGTTCACAGTTGTAGAAAGCTCTCACAATACCAAAACACTAATAAAATGCCAGATAAAGTCTGTGAGTTGGTAGGTAAAAAAAGGAATGCAGGTTGGAGAAAGGCAAACATTTCCAACTTGTGTTAACCACTGCAAGGAAAAAAAAAAAAAATAAAAAAATAAATTCACGCTCTCACAGTGAGTTCCCCGAGAACATTAGTTTGCTGCTCAGCAGCAGTCAAAACAGGATACTGGGAGTTATCAGAACAGAGAGGGAAAAATACACATCTAGAAAGGCTTTGGTCTGAGCTAGTTACAGATATTTAATGCCTCTATCTATCCATCAATAAAACGCCAGACACTCAGCCATGTTCATGCAGTTCTCAAGAGTGAAGAGAAGAGCTGGAACGAGCGGCCAAGGTTCAGAGGAGCTCACCACAGCCATCAAGCATGGGCTAGATGATACCGGGAGGTGCTGTAGCATAACAAAGACAGGATAAACTACAACAGATATAGAGCAGGCTAACAACATAATTAAACGTTTAAACAGCTGACTGCAGGAAACAATAATTTGATGCCTATGATCAAGTGTGAATGTCTAAGACATATGCTTTAATTCACAGCTGGACAGAGGAATCCCGGTGGTGAGGATACCAGCCCGAGTCACTCAGACAGGACACGTAAAGAAGCAGCGCTTTCAGCATGCAGCTTCAGCAGTCTCTGAAACACAGATGCTATTTTCGCCATATAGATAGCATAGGTATAACCCACCGCTGTGCAGCCCAAGGAATTGGGCACGACAGCTAGAACACTTCTGGCAAAGCCAACTGCCATCGTGCCACTGCGCCCAGCAGGAAGCACTGTGCTGCGAAGTCTCTGGGACAACATTTAAGGCTCAGTTTGATCAGCTGCAATTGAAAACCTCATGATACACCCTTTAAAAACATTCAGCTGTCGTTCTGCTTAGATACAAAGTCAAGGAAGCGCTTTCTCTTCGCTAAAGCTCTACAGGCTGGTTCAAATGGACACAACATTTCTGTGGGGCAAAGCACAGACAAGCTAAGCTGTCATAGCGTGCGTTAGCTTTGAGCCAGCCAGGGCAGTTTGTGAGCCATGACCCAGGCTGTGAGGAGACACCGAGCAGCCAGGAGAGCCAGGGTAGCTCCTATGCAAGGGAAAAAGCTGGATCTAGGGATGCACGACATATTCCTGGCCCTCTCGGGGAAATTCTGCTACAGAGGAAGGGGAAATGAAGGCACACTAGTTAATGCTACAGACCCCCTGCGCTGCTGGCTCAGCTCCCACACACAATTCAACGCGCCAAGAGAAAGAATAGCTATAAGCATAGCTGCAGGACCTCCTGAGTCTCTACCAAAGCCACGGAATAGTCTTCTCTGTTGGCCACTATACCCAAGCACAGGGCAGTGCCAGCAAACGGACTCCAGCTAGAGTTCAGATTATTTTTTGTAATAACCCAAACGACAAGAGTTTCACCAACATAACTGCGTTGTTTCAACCAGAGTGCAAGTAAGTACTCGCACGGTTGCCACCATCAAACCC
>NW_009617742.1:0-7208 GCF_000690535.1 Cariama cristata | reverse complement strand
GATTCTATGATTCTATGATTCTATGAGGATTTGAGTGGTTTTTTTGTGCTCTAGAGATTTGTGGCTGAGATTTTTGTCCAGAAAATTAGCAAGAAGACTAAGAGGTGGTTACTACATCAGGAAAGACTGTTTGGGTCTGATTTGCCTTTGTACCAAGCTGACAAAGCAGAAGAATTAATCCCCTGAAGTATTTGCTGCATTATGGCACTGGCAGTTTGAGTCTAGTAAACTAGTAAAATATTATTGGGCTGTGATTCTTTCTGTGCTTTGAGAGATTGAAAATGTACTGGAGCTTCCTTAGGAAGCAAGAATCTGCTCAAGGAATCAACAGCAGAAATTATGCAAGGCATTCACTGGGATTTGTACAGAATTTTGATGCAATGTTACAAAACAACTATGTTGACATTACCAGATGCTATCTTTGGCAGATGGGTCATAAGAATCACCAAATCTATGGCTGACCTCTTTAAAATTTGGGAATCCATACATCCAGACTGATTGGTGGGGAGAAGCTGAAAGAGGACTTTCTTTGGTTGTATATCAAAATTGTATGGAAATAAGTTTAGAACATCTTTGGTGGGGGGGATGATAACACACCAATCTGTGATCCACATCCAACGCTGGAAGTTATTTATGTGACAAGAATAATTTAGTAACTCAAATGTGTTGGGGGACACCCTAGGACTTTAGTGCAACACTTTGATAATACTTTCCACTGATTCTTCTTAAAAATTCAGACCATCCCTCTAGAGAAATAATGGTTAAATGTTTTAGGCTCTCTAGAGGAATCAATGCCAAATCCTAGATACATCCTCAAATAAGAATCTTTCAGGATAGTGTGTTTCACGTCTGATTCATCCCTCTGCCTAATTAGGGAAAGAACAGGGAAACTGGTCCAAGTTTGTCTATGGAGAAAAGGCAGGATGTTTAATTGGATATAGCAGTTTCTATTTTTTTTCCTATTTCATAGAGCTACATTTTATGGAAACGCTAGGATTTTCCCCATATGACTCTCATTGCTGCTTCTCAGCATTTTTACCTACCTTTTATAGCATAGCATGACAGCTGTGATGGCAGCAGCAGCAGCACAGGTCTCTCTGCTGAATGCAAGACTATGTAGAAGGCAAGATTGTGTAGAAGTCTCTTGAGCGGCAGCCTCAGCACCTGCAAATTTTCAGAGAAAGAATGCTTTTATTTTTACTTTTCAGTGAACATTAGAAAAGCAATTATAACACTTTCAAATGCTGCACGTCCATGCCCAGTGAACCAGCTTCCAAATACCAGTAGCTGTAGCTAGTGAGTTCCTTTTCCCAGTAAGGTTTAGTAGCTCAAGTATGTCTTGTACTGGCATGGCCATATTCCTTCTGCTTCTCAAGCTAATGCAGTATTTGCTATTCTGGGCATCTCTGTGCTGAAGATAACATCCTTAATGTTTTCAACTACCATCTCATGAAATTTTCACCCATCATTTGGACTTAGATGCTGTAAGCATCGAGAGTCTGGTCATTTCTACCAGCAGGGGGAATGAGCTATTAATGCTAGCATTGGCACAAGAACAAATGGGTTTCTGTTAGGCATGAATAAATTTAGACTGGGAAGTAGGAGGATTTACTTAGTGATTCTAACAATGAGCTTCTGGAACAGCCTTCCAGTGGTAGTAGAAGGGCAAAAACCCCAATTACTTTTAAATGCAATGTATGAAAGAAACTGTGCAATGGAATAGCCAGTGGTAGGTCGGGGCTGGACTTGATGACTTCTGAAGAGATCCCTTGCAGCCCTTTTTCTCCCCTGTGCGTATGCAAGTGGATCAGGGAAACAGTGATAATATCTTCCCTCCGCTTTGCAAAGTCACAGAGGAATAGCTGCAGCCTGTTTTTTTTAGAACCTACCACTTGTAAGTATTTGATCAGCTGTGGCAAGTCCTTGGGATGTGAACTTCATGTATTTAGTTTGAAAGAAATATAAATCAAAGTACATATTTAAGTAAGATTTCCCCTGCCACCTTGTCTTACTTTCTTGACGCTGTTTTTACATTTTAACTCACAAGAGTGAAACGAGCTAGCAAGGAGCAGGCTGATGTCACAGTCACAGTTAGAAGTGCTTGCTTATTAGAAGAACTTTTTTTTTTTTTTTTTTCTGCTGGTGGCATATGTCTTGCTTGCTAAGTATATCTGTATCAGAACAGCTGACAAATGTGTTCTAGGTAGCCTCATTGACCAGCATGTTTCTGCTGCTGCTCTGTCTCTCATTAATAAATTGGACAATATGATGAATAATTGGAGGCTTTAGTATCATAATATTTCCATTAACAGCAAAAATACCTCACTGCAGTATCTTGTATACAATGACTTACATGCAGTTGTTTAAATATTGCTGAGGAATCCTATTAAACAACTTGTAAAATCCTTTCACTATGAATGCTTAGTTAATTATGCAAGAGTACATAGTGAGTTAATTCTGAAATTAGTCCAGTGTGGTTTGTTCAAAATAAATTTTTCCTGCAATCAGAAGTAGATTACTGATGCTAAGTTTCACCTGGATACAAATTGAACTGCAATTAATAAAACCTCTGACTCATTTGCTATTAGCAGCACAGCTGTGTTCCCTTCCCTTCCTTGCTGGATGTTGGTAAGATATGTTCTTTTTATCATCTTACTTTCTTCACTTGACCTTACCATTAACATTTCACAATGTTGAGGGGAGGGGGCTGGCAAGTATATCCTAATCGCTGTGTATATTCTAACCTAGAGTGCTGGAACATATGGTACTCACAAAAGAGTTCATTTGTGTAGCACCACTGGTGAGAGGAGTAGTTAATGATGATGTGCATGCAGCTTTTGGTAAATGAGTGACAGTTCTGATAGAAAAGTGGCGTTTTTGCTGTATTCTATTTTATAGTACTACTGTGTTTAAAATAGCATTATGCCCAACATTGTACATTGTTCCACTATTGCACACGGAGGGGAAAGTGGTTTTAGGGCTCTGTTGAGCTACAAACTAAGTAAGAGGAGAATGCCCTTCCTCTGAAGAGTATGAGGTTGAAATAAAGAAGATGGAAAAAGTGAAGACCAATGGAAACCCTGTTCTGTTAGATCTGCAGTTTGGAAAGCGATGCTTGCTTCAGAAGAATCTAGAGCCAGTGCTCTGTTTCCTGAATGTCTTATGTGTTGGCCACATTACCGCAATATTTGAGCTTCACCCCAGGCCCCCCACACCCCCAGTTGCTACAAAGTATTTAAAGAAACTAAAAGAAGCAGAGTAAATTAAAAGTACTTCTTCTTCTGCCTAAATGCTGAGTTGCTGCTGGGCTGTTAGGTTGTGGGACGTGTAGCAAGTGACGGCCATTTTATAAAAAAAATTTGTAACAGCCCTTCATATAGAAATATTCTTTCACACTAATGACTGAGGAGTTCTTTGAGAATAGCTGAACATGGAGAATCAGCAAGTATTCAAAGATGCATGATTGAAAAAAGTTATACAAATGCAATGCATTGTACATTGCAATTCCTAGTTTTCTTCTAATTATAAATTATCCATACTTACTCTGCATACGATATAAAGTAAGGAAACATGAGTGGCATGAAGTTTCAGTACAGCTTTGTCTTAGCTGTTAACCCCCATTGAGAAACAGAGAATGGCTATCGCCTTCTTTTGCATACAAATTGCAGGTTGTATGGATTAGTTATGTGTCAACTATTGTTGTTTAATGTCCTCTGTGTAATTACTGCTTTTTAGACCTGCAGCGTGCTTGGTACCCCTTCTAGAGCTGTTACATGTCTTCTGTTATTTACAGGACTAGCCAATTTATTTGCTATTGCAAATGGAAAGGAAATTTCTCTAACAGATCTGTCATTTTGTCCTCTGTCTGTACAGCACAGAGCACAGCTGGACCTTGGCCTACAGCTGAGCCTGCTAGTCGTGTGAATAAATCACAGCCATACTGGACTACTGCACTCACCTAATAGCAGAGTTCAGCAATGGCTGCTTCTACTGTACTGTTTGTGCTGCCTCTTCCCTATGGCATTATACCCTTCATCACCCAAGGCCAGTCTTGAGCTGCCTAACTGGTATCACCTGTTATTACCAAAGTAACTACGCTAGTCTTCCTATGCTTAACATGTTAAACTGAATATTTGATATTGCAGTTTCCTCTTCTGTAATGATCATCACTATAATAAACTTGATAGTCAGTGTTCCTATGGCATCCTTGCAAAGACTTTTTGATAAACTAGTCATCCATTGTTGTCTCCTTCATATTTAATCTGTGACAGAAATATTCCTCTCACTACTAAAATGGTAAACAGTTTGTCTGTGTGAGGAATATCCAGGAATACTCATGTGTTACAGGACCTAACTCGATTATTGAAATAAGTGTTAGATAAGAGACTACTGTTGAAATCCAGAAATTTTCTTTTTTTCCTAGTAGGACACAGTCTTATTGTGCTCACTCAGATTAATATTATTTATGCCTTGGTAAGAAGCAAGTTCTTTAAAAAAGTATTCTACATAGAGACTTTCCCAAATCAAGTAATACGCTCATTTTATTTTATTTTATTTTATTTTTTTACAGGTGATATCAGAAAAGGCATTTGATTGTGTTGGAAGGTTGTATTGTTACCACAGGGTTAACAGAGCCTGGCTGTTAATATGAACAGCCAAGACCACTCTCGGCAGTTTTGTGTCTGAAGCCTTTTTGATTTGAACTGTAGCATTACAAAATTTCATCCTGTGTGCTCAATGACCCCTGTCCTGATAAAGGAGGAAGGAATTTTAAAGCTCTTGGCAGTCACCTGGAGATGTGATGTAAAGTGTATTTGTCACGCAGATTGAAAGTATGCATATACCTTGCACAGTATGCCTTTGCTCCCTAGGCAGTCTTGAAGCACCAGCTATCAGCGGTTTCCTGCGTGCCTCTGACTTAGATGTTTCAATTTCTTTCATTTGGTACAGATGCTGCTACAATAACCCACATTTCTGATACTTTGTTTTCAGACATCTGCAGTGCAATCTATCTGGGATTATTTCATAGTCCCTTTCAAAGATGAAAGCAGTGTTTTGGTTTTGTTCCCCCCCCCCCAAAAAAAAAAAAAAAGCTGCCATCATTCCTGGTGGCGTATTTCATCTTGAGCTGATTATACTCTGTGAACTTCACATGACCATCTGAAGGTTTGTAGCAGGTTTATGAAAAACAGCTTGAGTTACATGTCCATCAGGGACTGGGAGACTAGGCATGCCTGCTGCAGATGGTTATTCAGGTGATCAGTTCTCCTGCAGACTTGTGCATGGGTTAAAAGAATTTTAGAAAATGTTTGCCCTTGACAACCTTTGTAGAAAGAGGCAATCATTATTGTCTCCCCTCAAAATCTGTACAGCAAAAATAAGAACTGATAGTTTCAGAGAGCAGGTATTTCTAGCATTCGTTGTTGCTAGACCTGTTTTTTTGTTGTGTGGTGAAATTTCTGGATTTTATTTTTTTTTTATTGTATAGTCATTCTACTCTTTTATTCTTGGCTCTTAATTTTTTTTTAATTGTATTTTTTTTTTTTTTAGGTGTAGATGCACTGACGTAACTGGTCCTTTGATCTGTTTATACGTTTATGGGGAGAAACAGGAGCTGCTGTTGGTTGAAATGTTCTAGTGATATCTAATGATGAGGAACAGCTGGGCTGGGTGGGCTGCATGGAAAGGGTCTGGGAATGTCAGCATCAAGGAAGACCATTTTATATAGAAAATGGTTACATTTCATATAGAAAACTGTTACAGCTTTCTCCCTAGACCCAGACAACAGAGAAATCCTAAGGCATGTTTTCTGCTGTTTTTCATACCTGGTCATCCCATGGGTCTCTATCTTCTATGCGATTGTCTGCTGTTACACACTTAGATTTTGAACTTCCACAAGTAGCACCTATTTGACCAGCACGAGAATCCAGAATTAACTTTTTTAAAAAAGTAATAACACTACTGCTACAAAGTAGTCTGCATGGTAATGATTTGTAAAACTGCTTATACTTTCTAAATTTACAATGATAATGAATTCAGGCTGGAATATAAAGAAAATTACGTGAAGCAGAGAAACTTCCAATCTTCCTGGAAATCCATGTGGTATGCGGACTCAGATTAGGAGGAGTAAGCTGACGAATAAATAGCAATACCTAGATAAAAAGGAGAAACATCTTTATTTCCTCAGCAGTGAGACCTGCACCAAAATAAATCATATCTATTCTTGGGTATTAGATGTCTGCTGGGCAAAATGCGCACTAGGAACTCAATATCTAAACTTGTCTCTGAACTCAGTTTGCACGTTTTCTGACTCCCGAAGCCATGGAATGAATACAAAGCAGCAGATTAATCTTCTCGTATCTCTTTGAAGTTATTTTTATCTTTGCAAATATTCTACATATTGCTGGTTCATCCCCAGCATGCTGGACTGAAGTATGAGAGCTACTACTCACTGTACAGAAATGCACTAACACTTCTCTCTGTTCGTGGTCCAGACTGTCTATGCTGAACACAGCATGCCAGAGTAGATTTACACGAGGTCACAGTCTGATTGTGCACCTTCCCACAGTGCTCCTCTTTGTTTATTGTGTACACCTCCATTTCCTTTGTCAATATGCGTACACTCTTTTGGCAATATTTGGTTGTCACCTCCACAACCAGTTTGTTGCAGGTTGGCTGCGGCCAGTAAGGATGAGTGGGTTGCAGGGACTAAAGAAGAGAACAAAGGGGAAGGTGCGAGGAAACGATCTGTTGGCAGGAGGCGTTGGGAAGGAGCAGAAGGGAGCCTGAAGCTCCACAGAACACTTGGAGTAGGAGGAGAATTCAGGGGGAGCATTAACGGGTAGGGCCCGTTGCAGCCCTCCGCAGCACGTGAGGACTGCAAGTTGTCAAATGGCTCATTTGGCTCATCTGTGTGTGTGTAGAGCTGCCCTGGGAGAGGAGAGCTGCCTGCCCCTGCTCTCAGGGGAGCAAACTGACCCACGGCTTCTTCTTCATGCCTCCAAAGTCTCTTCCACGCTCAGGCCTGCCCGTTTTCAAAGTGTTTTCACGCTGTATGAAGTTCTTAATCTGAGTATTTCCAAACACGGCTTCCTGCAATGGTGCACGCTGCAAGAGTGGTTTTCTCTGTGTTACCCCGGTCAGGGGTATGTACTCGCTCTCTGCCTGCCCCAGGTGCAAGTTAAAACTCGTTAGTGCTTGTTAGGGCC
>NW_009617741.1:0-704 GCF_000690535.1 Cariama cristata | reverse complement strand
GGTGTTGAACCTCAAGTCCAAGGAGCCTTTGCTCGGAGACCCTGAAACCATACAGCTTGAGGTTGTCCTGAACCTGACCAGCACTGATGGTGATCTCAGTAACCCGAATGATCACATTTCCAAAACAGGTTCATATTCCCCTCAGCACCTATCCAGGCAGGAGCGCAAAACCAGTAAAGAACTGCTGCTGCTGCTGCAGAGCATTCAGCAAATGAGCTGGACCAGTGAAACTGATAGAAGGAAAATGTATTTTCTAGCAAAGGTGCTAGTGGCCGATCTCAAGAATGAGCTGCCCAGGACTGAAAGCATCGTGACTGTGAAAACCACCGTCTCACCCCTGCCGATGCCCACACCAACAGAAAGTAAAGCCAAGCGGAGACTAAACACAAACCAAGATTTTTTCGATAACCTGCGGGTTAACAACAGCTCCCCTGCTGCGAGTAGCATGCTGCTGAAGGACATGGCTGAAGAAGCAGCTTCCTCTCTAAGTGGGTATTTACCAGCCGTCCCTCGAACTGCAGAAACACACTGGAAACAACAAAAGGAAGGATCCAGTTTCCTCAAGAAACCAGGTAGCTCCGACAGCCCAGACGGCATGCTGGTTCAACGTGCCCTCTTCCAAGCCAAGATTGATCGCCAGCTACGCTTGCTCATCCCAGACGAAGCCCTGCAGATGTTCATCGTCCACATGGCACAAGCCCTGA
>NW_009617740.1:13801-17242 GCF_000690535.1 Cariama cristata | reverse complement strand
TTCTATCCCAGCTGAAACCAGGACAGTTTTAATCAGGGAAATGAAGATACTGTGATTTTTGATTTGTTACCCCTTCAGGAAGGAAAGGACCGGGTCCTACAGGAGGTTAAACTCAAAGCATGCAGGTTTTGTGATTGATGGCATTTCATTCCTGATCCAGTGCTAGCAGCAATCATGAGCTCTCATTTAGACTATACTTATCTCCCCTCCAACAGGCATCTGTGTCGTCTGAACTTGCAGGAATAAATTTACACAGGCACGAACAGTATCTTGTAGGAGTTTGGATGGTGCCAAGGTAAAAAGCAGAACTTTAAACCAAGCCACTTTTTAGGCAAGATGGCTTTACAACAGCTAAGCCAGCCAAAGAGACCACCATGTGATATTTGACAAATATATTAACTTTTAACACCTTTAAATGTACTGACTTGTCCTATCTAACCACGTGAGGTGTAACAGTGCTGTGCAATACATACCATCCATAGCAGCATGCAGGAACCATGGTGCCTTGATATGTGCTATCAGTTTGGCTGGCAGGTACACTCAGACTCATTTGACAGCAACTAGCTGAAATAGTGAGAACTGGTAAATGCATCAAAATTATTTATAACATTTTGACATTTTTAAAGCATCTTACTGCCGTATTTTTAGGAACAGAGGAATGAGTTGTGAAGTCATTTAGACCTTCCTCAGTTCTTAGAAATACCTATGACCTGAGCAATGTGGTGGTTTAATTAAACGATGAGATGGGATGTGGAAGCAATACCTTGAAGCACTTGAACACAACTAATTTTAAGCATGTGAATATTGTGCTTGTACTTGGCTGTTGTCAGCTGAGTTGGAATGGCAGACTGTCAAACTGATAAACAGTAACTGCTAGGGTCATTTGGGGGCTTAAAGTTAAGCATGAGCATAAGCATCTTTCTCTGCTGGTGCCAGTGATGGAGCAGGAATACTGCTCTGGAGCACTATAGCCTCTGTCAGGATGGCTGTCTGGCAGTTCATGTATGCTTTTTTAAAGTGCTGCAGATTTAACTCTTTTCACTTGGCCTTCTGCTTCTTCATCTGTTATTATTTTTCCAGTATTGTTATTTTAAAATGAACTGCAGCCAGTTTCCTGTTCGCTGAATGCAGACATACGCCATTTTGCTGCAGATACATTAGAATATTCTTAAATTCTGTCTTACTTTTATTTCCAAAGATCTTTTCACCTGCAGTCTGTTTAGAGCGTTCTTTGTCTTCTTTTAGCTTTTTATCAGTAGATAGTGTTAAGTTGCTTCCAGAAGGAAAAGATGCACTATTGAGTAAGTAGGTCATGGGAACAGCCAAATGATGGCTTTTCTGCAAAGAAATGAAGAAGAGAGCTGAGACTGGAAATGGAAAGCTGCTCTGAAGAAAGACATCTCCTGGGATGGAAGGACGTGCGCTGCCCGCGGCATTTGGCTCCGCAGAGTGCTGTGCTGCCAGTCATGCTCGCCGAGATGATCTACTCTATTAGTTTACTACAGATATCCAGTTTAGAGATTTACTCCTGTAGGTTGCCTTTCCTAAAGATTAGACTTTTTTCTACATTTAAATGTACAAAACCTGTTAATGTGCAGTAGTGGAAGAAAATTTATCTGTGAGAATGAGTCTCTCCCCACGCAAGAGAGTCTCAGTCACTTGAGGAAATTAGTTGTGAGAGTGGAGATAACTCACTTGAATGCACAAGGTGTAACTGCTGGAGGTTTCTGGGAGATGGTAGTGTAGTAAAGGTAATTGCTGTAATACCACTTTGGCTGATTTTCTTTTCTTTCAGAACTCAGGTTACAGCTTAGAGCTTTGTTCTCAAAGTCATTGGCCAAGCATTGTGTTCTTGATACGTGTTACATTTGGAGTAATGTCATTTTTATTTGCATCATTTAAAATCTTTCTGATAAATGTGTACATGGTGGTTGTCAAAAATTGTGTAAACTCAAGTTATTATGGTGCTAGGCAAATTTTTCCCTTCATTTTTCTTAAAATTTTCTTCCTTGTTACCCTACTTAGAAAAAGGTTCAGTTTGTTCCTAAAAAAAAATAAATTAAAAAAATAAAGACTATTGATGTTACCTTGGTGATTCAAGAATGGAAGAACAGAATGGTACTTAGACTAAATCTGTATACTTTAAAAAGCATGGAACAACATTTTAGGTAAGTTGGGTTTTCTGGAAGCTTTTTTACTTTATTTCTATGCTCTATACCAGTTACAAACATAATCCTTGTCTGCGGGATGAGGGGAAGTCTGAACTGCTGACAATATCTGCAGAAAAGAGCTTTGCAGTTGGCTTAGGTCATACATTTTTTAAAGAGAGACTGCAGATGGAAGGATACAATATTGTAGGCCAGATGTGGCTGAATATGTGTATATGACTAAATGTTCTGAAATAGTCAATGGATAACTTATATGGTCATAGATTTCAGTATATTGTATAATTAGGCAATAGTGTTTAGACAGTTCCTGTTACCGGAAAGATTTCTTTAACTTAGCCAATGAGTTAAATTGCTCCACGACAGAAGAAATGCAAAAAGTTTTACGTTTCACTGAAACTCCTTAACTGGAAGTCAGCGGTGTGCAGAGTTTGTGCCAAGGCTTTCTGTGCTGGACTGGGCTGGCTGCGGGATCCATAACCCAGAGAGATCCAGCCGTGGGGATTTGAAAACCATACCACATTTTGACTGTATTTTAGGAATTGGTTTACCTGATGTTATGAAAAATAGTAATCCATGAAGAGCCTATGGGGAAAAGAAATGGTCTTTTTTCATTGTTATCCCATTTTTAACTCTTGTCTCACATTTAAATTTTAAATACATTTAACATTTCAACAGTTTGTGTCAGAGATTTTAAATAATTACTACATTGAGCTAAAAATGAATTTTTAACCTCTTTTCTTCAGAAGCAAAGAACATGTAAATTTACAGTTATTTTCCTGGCCCGGTGCCAAAACATCTCTTTTGTTATCAGGAAGGAAAATAGAAAAGTTTGATTAAAACCTTGCTCAGTAATTAAATGTCTGTAGTTTTTCTCCTGTAGACATTGTTCCATTTTGGTGTACTTATTGTAAGGCTCTGCGGAATTTTAATAAATCCCTCAAATGAACCCCCAGACACATTTCAGGATTTTTATACCACATTAGCAATTACAGATATACACTGTAAAAATAATAAACGCCTGTTAATTGCAAGCATTTAATTGTGTAGATTGTTAATTTAGCATGAAGAGCAAATGACGGGCTATATTCTGCTGTCTGTTGCAGAAGTCTTGCACATCTTTATAAGTTGTGTATGTAATTTCATTTGGAGTAATGAATGATGCATCTAGTACTTGGATCTTACACTGAACACTTGCTGAACAGATTTATTAATACACAGACCTGCTCAGTGCTACCTACTCAACATTGCTACTGGAAACTGTAAGTCTGAGAAA
>NW_009617740.1:3887-13770 GCF_000690535.1 Cariama cristata | reverse complement strand
TAGGGAAAGCTCACCCTTGAGTTCAATGACATTTTAAGCTATGTGATGTGTAAAGGTTGTAGAATAACTTGTATTTAATGGGGCATGCAGGAAGCATTGGGGGATTAAGGCTACTTTCATGCAGAGGGAACTGGAAAAAAATGTGGATACTAGGAGGGGAGAGGCTGTAGAGGAACGTGTGATTGCTTTGTGTTGGAATTTGACTCTTCTGAGCTAAAATTAACTAGACCTCTTTCAAGTTTTGCTTACACATGGTTACACCATTAAATATCTAGGATGTCTCTTGATGGTGAAAGACCCACGACCAGTATCAGTCGTGTTTCCTTTATTCAGAGCTTGCAGGCAGCAGTGCTTCAGGCTCAGTTTTTAATTTGCTCCAAAGGAAAAAACATCCCTGCTGCATAAAGAGTTGTCTGGCAAGGGTTTTAGAGATAAAGGTCTGTGGGACCTGCAGCAGGGGTGAGAGCTGATGCTTTCCCTTGTGGGGCCTTTCTTTTGCACAGGGAGGTGGTGGAGTCACCATCCCTGGAGGTGTGTAAGAAAAGACTGGACATGGCACTTAGTGCCATGGTCTAGTTGACATGGTGGTGTTAGGGCAAAGGTTGGACTCAGTGATCCCAGAGGACTCTTCCAGCGAAATCAATTCTGTGATTCTGTGATTCCATGCTTTCCAACTTTAAGTTATGGGAGGGAATTATTTTTTAATCCTCCTTCTAGTTGACCCCAGGCAGCACCCCAGTGGCTGCCGCCTTCTCCCTCAGTTTCCTGGTGCTGGGTGTCATTGCTGGGCCCCTTCTCTTCTGCTTCTGCCTTTCCTGGCACAGAGTCATGCTTCTCTTCATTTTCTCTTCTCTTCTGTACTTTTTCTCCTGCTCATATAAAGCTGCTGAAGGACTGCATAATCTTTCCTGGCACAGAGTCATGCTTCTCTTCATTTTCTCTTCTCTTCTGTACTTTTTCTCCTGCTCATAATTTTTTCTGCATAATTTTTGTAGGTTTGCATGTGGTACATAGGATTTCCACCCATTTTGCTGCAGACACAACCCTTCTGGTGAGTCTCTAGATACATACATGGGGATTTCTCTGAGCTTCAGGCGGCGAAGAAACTCTTTAACTTCCCAGTTCTCTTTTAAGGAAACAACTGAAAACTGAATTATTTAAAGCGGAGACCAATCTCTGGCATGTAACCTACAGCTTGTGAAGGAAACTGGAAAACTCTGTTTGCACAGGCAGCAGCAAATGGAGTTGCTGGGCAGAGTGAGCTCCTGCAAGGCCAAGAGCAAAGTGCTGCATGGCAAACACACGGAAATAAAGCGTCAGTCAAGTGAGCAGCTACAGAAAACTGATTAATCTGTGAAAGTATACAAATCTCTCTATGTTGACTTCTGGGATGTTTTGCCAAAATACATAGCTGTGATTATAATATATTTTAACAAAGGCTATGTAATTGCCAGTGACGTCAAGGTTTGGTCAGCTGGTGTAGTTAGATATAACAAGCAGTTCTTCAGGATACAAAAGTATTCCTGTGTAAATATCCCTGTAGTTTAATAAAGCAGAGACAAGTGCTTGCTAAATCAAGGTGGTAGCTTCTTTTATTTTAGGTAGAACTGCTTCCATGCTAACATTAAAGCAGGAGTTTCAATTCTGTTTGCAACACTTCTGTTTCAATGTGCATTAATATGCAAAAATCCTTCAGTTTGAGGTTTAGTATTTAAAAAAAAAAGAATATTTGTTGGATATTCTATCAGCTGTTTTTAGCTTACATATTAAAAATTGAGCTTGGGAGATGTTTTGTGGGGTGATGTAACAGCTTGTACTAAACCAAAATATTTGCAAGGAACCAAGAAGTTTTTTGGACCAACAAGTCTTTTGTGAAAAAAGTGTAGTTTTGGTGATCTCTGCCTCTGAATGCCACTGCTCTTTGACCCTCTTTCTTCTTGTTCCTTTTTGATGGTGCCAGTAAGAAAATAGGGCTGTGCTGTCTTTTGAATTTCCCTTTCATCTAAGCATGCTGTCTTCTACGTCATACGGGAGTTCTTTGTGTGGCTGAGGCGTACATGACAGGAGGACTTATTTCTCCCTTAATTAGGGACAGGCGGTGGGCGTGAAAGCTCCTTTTGTAGCTTCAAGATTGTCATACACTCCTCCAGACAAATCAGCTAGTCACCTGCTACAAAACATCTCATCTATTTTTATATAAAAAAGGATATTTAAGGCTCGGTGGGGGTTATGGTGTTTATTATCCCACTGGGAAGGATTGTAGTTGCCAGTTGGCTGGAGAGTCCTCGGTGGTGGTCAGCAAAGCTGTGGGAGGGGAGAAGGCGCTCTGGCGAGTTGGAAATAGCAAAAGGGTTTTAATGTATGCAGCCTGGACAGTGTATGCTTGCTGTCTGAGAAAGCCTCCGGTGACTGCCCGGCGCGGCTGCTCTGCTATTTATGGCCAGCCAAACTCCAAGTGCGAGCTGCAGCTCTAATTCAGTAGAATACTGCCAATCCTTTGCAACGTTATGATACTATTTCCCTCTCCCCCCGCCCCGGCTTAGCCCTTAGCTATGCATTTTATGCCCTTTTCCTGGTATGATTTGTATATCTCGCACATCACACCATTGACTGCAGTGGTGTCAGTGTAGCCCTGGCAAAGCCAGAGCAGGACCAGCCTGTTGGAGCAGAGGAGGAATGTAAAACTGATGGCAATAAAAAAAAGCCTGTTTTATATTTTACATGTAAACTAAACTTTGCCGTTGGTAGGGGACTTTGCCAGGTATGCATACCTTCTGCTTTGTGACCTCTGTGGGACTAATGCAAATGGCAGTTGACTTCAGCTAATTTGATGTTATTTAGCTCGTTAATTTATGTCAGTCAAAAGACAGGAGGACTTTTCTGCCAGCAATAAATTAGTTTCTGGTATTGATTTACTGGTAGTGACATGGAAGAATAAGGAATGACATTTAGTATGGCTGTGTCAAAACCTATTATCTTTATATTTCAGTGTTCAAATTTTAATAACAGCTGCCATGTTACTTCCCTGAATAGGAAGTACTTTCCGAAGTGTGGAAAAAATATATGGTATTACGGGGTAATAACAGGTGGGAAATGATTTTTTTATACTCCGGCAACACCACTTCTCTCTGGATCGGTTGAGATCGCTATGTACCTCTCAGAAGAGGTTATTTTCTGGTTCCAGCAGAATTGTTGGATCCTAGGCATGCCTTCGAGCCATCTGGCCACATCTCATTGCATTCGAAGAATGCTGCTGGGCACGTTTAACTAGGTCCCCATGCCAGGCTGCTCTGGCTGGGGGTGCTCCTGGGGGGCTCAGGAGGATAGATGCTTCCCTACTGCTGGGTACCGCTTTTTCTCAGAAGTGTATAACTGACTTCAGTTTATATACACATTTTACTGCCTTGTAATCTTTTTATCAGAGGTTGTTTTTCTCTTCTTATGTATATCTGACTTTCTTTTTGGAGATGGTGAATTTTCAGCACATTTTCAAACGGTTTGTTTTGTGGCATTTTGAAGAAATATGCCTACAGTGTATTCTGTAAAACATTTTATGCATATTAAAAAAAAAATCCGTAAAGGTCTTGTCTGCCAGAGATTATACAATGAAACCTTTGAGTTTGCATGATGTGTCTTGTTTGTGGAATGAAGATGCTTTGCTGTGATGCTTGCCAAGAGGTCTGTGCAAGGCCCATTAATTTTCCATTAGTGCGGTGTTAGTAGGTCCCAGGAGTTCTTTTATTGGTGGTGGATGTTTACCATTGCCAGTATCGGGTGGAACAATCTCTTACTTCGCAATATTGTTGTTGACTATTTCTTCTCTTTTGATGATACTTGATGCTTCCTTTTATTTTATTTAATCTGTTAATCCTTCAGCCTTCTTCCATTTCAGAAGATACAGTTTGTTATATGCAAAGCTGTTTTTTTTTTTAAAAAAAGAAAACGCACAAACAAAAAAAATCTGTCTGACCTGAAGTTATGTGAAGAAAGAAAAATTGAGAGTTTTGAGTTGCTTTGCATGTGTGCCTGACTTCTGCATGGAGATCTGTAGAGAAGCCCCCTGAAGTTACATATTCTGGTACATTCTTCAGTATATTCATTTTAGTTGCATAGAAGTAAGCTACGCATTCGTACAAGCTTTATGGCTTTGTCTATAATTCTGTATCCCTAGAAATTTAAAATAGATGCTGCATTATGAGTGATCCGATTGTGTTACTTATTTTCTTATCTTTCCTATGGCCTTTTAGATAAATGATGTGGTTAAAGAGTTAGCTTTTCAACAGGAAGTGAATGCTAATTGCATGTAATAAACCTTCTTAATGAAATGTTCTACCCTGGTACATAAAATGAAGAGAGTAATTTCATTGTTGAGTTGAGTATCTCTAGTTGAATATAGTCTATTTTTAGTAATACATTTTAATATTTTTGTACTTTCTTTAGAGATCTATTTATTTTGCCGCTGTAATTTATCAGAAGTTGGTCAGCGGACTTAGACATCTTTACATATGTGCTTTGGGAGACATTAGGCTGAGTGAGTCCATGTGGGTTTGTTTTTTTCATAAGGTTTCCCAAGGAAGCAGGGATCTGCTGCCAGTATGGTTTCTTCCAAGGTCAGGAGCACAACCACACACTTGCCAGATCAAACTAGATTTGGGAAGAAGGTGGTAGTATGTAGTATGACACCTTCTTTAGGAACTGGCTGGGTTTTGGGAAAGAAAACTAGATGTATGGACAGTTTATCAGAGTGAAGAGAAATCACATGGTTGTTCTACATGGAGTGTAGCTGCATGAATCCAAAAATCCTAAGTATTAGCAGATGAAGTATGCCCAGAAATGAGGCTTTTTTAACTGTACCTCCTTTCCTCAGCTTTATCTCTTATTCTCTGCTTGGCAGATACTCTTGTGCTGTGATTGGTAAGTTTGAATGGAATTTATTTCATTTAGCTTTAGCTGCTAAGTTCAGTCCTAGTCAGTGGATGTGGTTTGAATCATCCCTGGAGATTCCTGTTCTATAAACCTATTTTAGGATCCAGTGAATCACCAGCTGAAAGTGCCCGTCTCTTGTTGCTGATTCTAGAGGAAGCATCAGTCATTACTGCAGAACAAATGTCAAGCATATATATGGCTAAAATTAAGTATCATGAATCCGATCTCAGGACCAAATTAAAAAACTCCACATCTTCATTTCTGAAGTGCAACAGAGGGAAAATTTAAAGTTACTTGAAAAGTGAAATCTGTAAAATCCCATCCACCCACATAGGTGTCGGAGAGGCCGTGGGTGTGAAGCCTCCACGAGCTTGGGTGGCTGCACTCACACTACCCAAAGTACCTCCTGCCTCTCCTTCCAGCAGTGGAGCTCTGCCTTTCTCCCTTTGAATGCACCTCACGCCAGGCATTTATTCTCGTTCTTTAATATGTTTATGGTCCATGTAACCATAAACTGGCATATAACATGGCATTGCTGCTTACTGGTGATGTGTGTTGCTTTCATGTTTGCAGGCAATGTTTGCCCTCCAGAGTTTCAGAAAAGAACTTACTTAGTTCACTGCCATTTAATATATCTACTTGCTTCTTTCCCAAGGTATTTATTTAGGTAAGATTTTAAATTTTATGGTACCATGTCACGTAATTTTTTATTTTGTATGGAACTGAAAGGACCACTTGAAAGGAGTTGCTATGACTGTTAGCTAACACAGATTTTTCCACTTTTTTTGTTAGATGGCTTTTTAAATGCCTTTAATAGTTTTGTAAGCACTACATCTTTTTCTTCTTCCCTGTTGGCTGCTTTTCATTTCCAACACAGGTATTTCTTTTTCTGTAAGACACGAAAGACATAAGTGCCTGCAGTAGATTGTCACTGGGAGCTTGAACAGAGAGGATTATCCTCGCAAATTTTAAAGTTCAACCTCTTCCATTTACTACCAGTGGGCAAATGCCTTCTCTTTGGTCCCTGCTGCCATTACATAAAAAGTGATAGGTGAGAGCATCTCCTTCAAATATTTCTGCTGTCCAGACAATGCATTGTAATTTGAGGCTATAAGCATATAAACCCCAATTTTATTCTCTGATTACAAATTCTGAGAACATTAAATGAAACCTGTATAAAGAAAAGAAATCACAGCCCTTTCACCTGAACCCAAATTAATTTCTTTTAATTTTCTAGTGAAGTTAACTAATATACCAGGTTATCTTGACTGAAAAAAAAAAAAATCTGAAAAATGACCAAGGCTTGTTAAAATTGCTTCTCTGATGCACCTAGTATTCCTTCCTGAGAAATGCAGTTATTTGACTGTGCTTGGAGTTTCTGCATCTCCCACAGCAGATTACTTTATGGGATATATAATCACAGAATCACAGAATGGTTGGGGTTGGAAGGGACCTCTGGAGATCATCTAGTCCAACCCGTCACCTAGAGCAAGTTGCACAGGAATGCGTCCAGGCAGGTTTTGAATATCTCCAGAGAAGGAGTCTCCACAACCTCTCTGGGCAACCTCTTCCAGTGCTCTGCCACCCTCAAAGTACACAAGTTCTTCCACATGTTCAGATGAAACTTCCCGAGTTTCAGTTTGTGCCCATTGCCCCATAACCTGTGGCTGGGCACCACTGAAAAGAGTCTGGCCCCATCCTCTTGACACCCACCCTTAAGGTATCTATAAGCATCGATGAGATCCCCTCTCAGGCTTCTCTTCTCCAGGCTGAACAGACCCAGTTCCCTCAGCCTTTCCTCATAGAGATGCTCCAGTCCCCTCATCATCTTTGTTGCCCTCCGCTGGACTCTCTCCAGTAGTTCCTTGTGTTTCTTGAACTGGGGAGCCCAGAACTGGACACAGGACTCCAGGTGTGGCCTCACCAGGGCAGAGTAGAGGGGGAGGATAACCTCCCTTGACCTGCTGGCCACACTCTCCCTGATGCACCCCAAGATACCATTGACCTTCTTGGCCATGAGGGCTTGTTGCTGGCTTGTGGTCAACTTGTTGTCCACCCGGACTCCCAGGTTCTTCTCTGCCGAGCTGCTCTCCATCAGGTCAGCCCCCGGTCTGTAGTGGTGCATGGAGTTACTCTTCCCGAGGTGCAGGACCCTACACTTGCCCTTGTTGAACTTTATTAGGTTCCTCTCCACCCAACTCTCCAGCCTGTTCAGGTCTCGCTGAATGACAGCGCAGCCTTCTGGTCTATCAGCCAGTCTTCCCACTTTTGTACCATCAGTGAGCTTACTGAGGGTACACTCCATCCCTTCATCCAGGTTATTGATGAATAGGTTAAACAAGACTGGATCCAGTGCTGACCCCTGGGGAACACCAGTAGCTACAGGCCTCCAACTAGACTTTTACATAAATAATGTAAGAGAGAAAACCAAAGTGGCATGCTAGGAAGTATTATTCAAGGAAGTGATGTGGCAAAGCAACATTTGGGTTGAATTAAAATTATTACTTACATTTTCTAAGTACCTGCTGGATTCCTCTGCTGGTTGTCTGGCAGTGAGCAGGCAGGGCTGGGGGTGGCTGCTGCCCCTGTACTGAGCACTCAGAAATGAAACCCACAGTGTTTCCTGTGATGTGAAGAGCCCGGCACGGTGGTTTGAGGCATTGTGTGTTTGCAGGAACCTAACTGGGTACCAGTTACTCAACAAAAGCTAAAATCTCTCTGAGGTGGGAATGAAGTCTTTGGACATGCATAAAATACCTTGATTCACAGTCTTAAAAGTAAAATACGCAATTTCTTTCATGATGGACTGTGAATAGTGTTGATAACAGATCCATAAAGAGCTTGAGCCACATTTTAAATTTTATTAATCTGGAATAAACCCAGGGTAAGACAGAATGCATCAATTTTTGTCGCTGTGCTGCAAGCAGAATTGTGTGAGTGAGGACCAGTACGGTGGTGGCCAGGAGCCACCTTGCCGTACGGGTTCTGCCTGGAAATACTCTGGTCTCATATCTGGCAGCGGAGAGGTTAAACGCCCTCAGCCGGCTACCAGTGATCTGCTGGCAAGGAAATGAGTTTTCCAAAGTTTTGCATAACGGGACCATTGAACAACTATGTTTCGAAGCTGGTGATGCAGAAAAGCTTTCTGCTTTAGTATTTCTGTCCTTTCAAAGACAAAATGAAAGCAGGGTGAAGCCTGGAAGGTTAAATACGTGCACGGTGAAGTGAAACATTAGCATTTCAATTGAAATCTGAATGTTTCTGCTTCTAATTCCAGTGATTGTGATGTTTATTGTACCAACATCTGGCTTTTGTCTGTGTGTCCACAATACTGAAGTTCATGATTTGTTTTCACGGCTTAATACTTCCACTCTCCAACAGATAATTTCTTTTTCCTCATCCTCTTGGGGTCATTAGATATTGCTGGGTTACTCCTTATACTGGACTTCCTTTGTGCACATAAGAGAAGCTTACGTTTTACAAGTTTTTTTACCAGACTTCACAAAGAATTGAACTATAATTGTTACAGATCACCAGATAGCCGTCTTTAAATGTGCAGACCTACAGGAACGTGATTGGATTGAGCTAAAGAAATCCAGCAGATAAAATACAGCACTGGCCGGGGTCTGACTGCTTCGGGGGCACAGTTTCTCTCCCCTCTGCAAGCATATGCATCCTCCCTTCAGAGAATATAGAATCGATACATTGAAGAGTCTGTATGGCCAACCTGCCTTGCCGAACCACAGGCTTTGTGAGCAGCCTGTCAACCCCACCAGGTTTGCAGGGCCACTGGCCCAAGGGAGAGGATTTTTCCTGGGTTTCATCCATTGCTTTCCAGGCTATCCCATCCTCAGTAGGGCTGAAGCCCAGGCTATCTCCTCCTTATGCTTTTTTTTCTGTTCCTCTCAATTCATTTAGCACTTCAAGAAAGGAACTCACTGGAAAGAAGGGGCTTATTTTATTTGAATATCCAACACAAAAAAGATACTGGGATGTGCAGGCTGCTTGTCCCATGTTTGCCTTTGTGACTGCCCCATAGCCAGCTGACACTTGTCTCATCGGGTCATCCCAGCCACGGTGGCTCCTGATTCTTTTTGCTTTCTAATTGAATACAGACAAAGAAAAAGTTAACAGGAGTGTATCTTTGAACAAGTTTTGCTTGGAATTGTGTCATTTTTTGCCAAATGTGTTACAAGGAATATGTAGAGATACCAATCCCAGAATGTACTGAAAAATAGGAAATGGTTAAATGAATGTGGAAAACCTAAATGAGAGAGAATTACAACAAAGACTAAGAAAAATACTATTATTGACCATATGATGGCTATAATAGAGAATAATATCAATAGAAAATGCATAATGGAAAGAAATTGTTTTCAAAAGGATAAAGATAAATGACTGAGTAAACAATATTAGCTTCTTTGGGGAAAAATACTGAGCTGTCCCACCAGATAAAGCCACCCTATGGGAAATAGCGATGGAAAGAATAAGAGGGACGGGTGTTGGCATTTCAGAGTCTACTATCTAAAGGCTACAGTTTGACAGGGAGACCTGTCTGATGGCTGCTGGGTTTCTCCCTCTAGAAAGGGTATTTTGTGTTTTAGACATGGTTCTGTGATAATTTAGCAACATGAAAATGTAGAAATGCATCCGGTGTTTTATGATCAGAAGAGCCCAGACACTATTCTGCATCAGGAATGTTGAAATGGGTCTTAGCTGAAAATTTAGTTTGCTTATATTTCTTTTACCGAGCTATGAAAGCTATTTCTGTAGCTTTAGTTATCAATGTCACCTTCCACTGTTCGGATACTGTAATGGCTTTCATGGGGGGGGATAATCGTACAAAGGACTGTGCTTTTTACATAAGTACATACACTATAGAGGGAAGTGCGGGAATACAGGGGAGCAGAGAGCTGAGGGAGAGCTGTTATTGATTTCCTCTCACAAACTGCTGAAC